>NC_141596.1:46163007-46318007 GCF_047967505.1 Dipteris shenzhenensis | reverse complement strand
TTAAGACTCTCTCTCTCTCTCCCCCTCTCTCTCTATATATATATGTATGTATGTATGTATGTATGTATGCATGCATGTATGTATGTATGTATGCATGTATGTATGTATGTATGTATGTATGTATGTCTAAGAAAGGGGACAACAATTTTTACCACCCACTAACTAACCAGACAAATAAAGAGAAACAAAAAAATCTATAATCTTAATAGACCGACCTATATGAGCATAAATATAAAGCAATAAACCTAAACAGTAAACTAGATTACACATGCACTAACACTTAAACATTACGTATTCATATAAGCACATAAAAGTTAATGTAATGCTATAACAAAAATAAGAAAAAGCATTTCTAATACACCATTAAAAAAAATCTTATCGAATTAAACCAAAGTATCGAGATAGAATTTAATAGAACTACATCGGCCCACCAGACAAGCAACTGATTTTACAACTTCTTTTCTACTTCAAGAGAAAAATTAAGAAATTCACTCAATAAGAACCATAAGCACTTTCCTTCCTATCTAGAAAACAAGGCACAAATATATATATATATATGTGCAATAATGTATGCATGTATGTATGTATATATGTACACACACACACACACACATATTTATATATATGTGTGTGTGTATAACTATCTATAAATCACACTTAAGGTTATTAAAAACAAGCTTAATAAAGAAGCCTCTATTTGTCTTTTTCCTCTTAGTGCTTAGTTTTGCTCAGTTATAGCAGCCACATTTCCTATAGGTAGTTCTGAAACAGCAGGCATGGAGACAACTCCCTCATCTCTCTGCCAACCTTTGGAGGAGTTTGTCCTTAACACCAGCCTTTAGGCTATCCTCCATAAATCCCACAGCCTCCCTAGCCTCTCCATGTCCTATTATAATATGGGATCCGTTGCACTCTCTCCGCCTAGCTTCAATCACGATCATCCTTCTATTGCCATAGTTCTAGTCCTTTAGTGGCACCTCGATGTATGAGGGCACTTACCGTGAATGCCACAAGACATCGGTGATTACAAGTCCTACTCATAGTGGATAAAGCATTATTAGTTAGCTAAATTTGATGTGTCTGAGCCATGTGTTTATGAATGGACCTCATGTAGGTTTTATGGATTCCTTAGACAACATTCCCCCTTCCATAGTCCACAATTACGTTAACAATCCACAAAGCTAATGAAGTAGCATTACAACCATGCAGATTAGTGACTAAAGTATGCTTGAGGAGTCCGCAACAAAAATGAAATATTTAAAGGAGCATAGCCTAAGATCATTAAGTTGGAGAAGCTACTTAAGTCATTATGCAATTGACTTGGAATAGAGTGTTGACTTGGAACAGAGTGTATTTAATTTAGCTACTGCTTGCTCCAACATGCAAGGCTAAGTAGCTCGGGCTTGGAATTCATTTAGTTGGAGAAGTTTCTTTTCTTTTCTTTTTTCCAAATAAAGGTAAATTCTATTAATGCATACAACTAGCTTCCACAAGGAGTTGTTGATGAAAACAAGAAAAGGAACAGGTTGCTGAGCTATAAGGATGACACCCATTTCCAAATCTCTTGGCACCTCGCCTATAGAGATTTTGAAACAAGAGCTAGCAACCATGGTGGTGGTCTATATACCTAGCAAAAGCCCCTCGTGGACAAGGTGTAGAAGATGTTGTCGACCAAATCTGGTAGAAAAATGCATGTCTCTCGATTGTTGCTCTTAAGGTAAAGTGATGACAACTTTGTGTCGAGAGTAGCCAAGAGGCTATACAAGGTTGGTGGATATGTGTATAAGAACCAATGCCAGATACCTAGTACATAAATTTTCTAGCTCTCTCATGCCAGCCTTAAAATGCATGCAACTCCTGTTGATTGGAAACATTAGGAATAACTGGTTCTTGTTCAACTCTAGTAATAAACTCCCAATAGCCCTTTCCCTTAAGAAAATTCGTCATTCTAAACTTCCATGCTTGGAAGTTGTTCTTGTCAAGCTTTTCAGTGACTATCTGTGAAAGAGCATCAGATGCCATTACTAAACACTGTAAAAATATTCTGTCACTACAAAAAATACAACTTCTGCCTCACAAGGGCAAATCTGCAAAACTGACAAAAGTGGTATTTGACCACACAGTCACTTCCTAGTGACGATTTTGCATCAACAGGCAATAAGAATGATTTTGTCACTCCCAATATCTTTGTGCATAGGCATACAATGCAATTTCTACGGTAACTTTTCACCAACCTACAGAACAGTGGTCGCACAACAAAAACAAGGCACTTTTCTGAGTGCCTACAAAAAACTTCTGCCACCAAAATGGGCCCCAAAATGGCCTCGAATCAAAAAAATAATGTCACCGTAGCATATAATGTCCTCTCGCCACACTACGAAGGGCGTCCCAATCTAAGACAGTGCACTCTTACACTTTCTGGTTGTGCTACTTGTAGAGATTTCCTCCCAAACTCGAAAAGGAAAGCAATACTGATCCTCTTACCAAGACACCGCGAACTTGGTTTGCTTTCTTGAGCTCCTTACCATGAACCGAGCTCTGATACCATGTAAAGAGAGTGGGAGATAAGTAAGGATTCTCACTTGTAGCTTTCTCACATACATAATAGGGGAATACACACAAAGGTGGAGGTTGAAAATAGTTTTCTTCTTCTTAACACACTATTCAAAAATGTTGGACTTTCTCTCCTAGTTTGGACTTTTTTTTGGAGCATATCCTCTCCACTCAACTTCACTTAGTGAGCTTAAAAATTGGGTTTTTTAGAGCACTAAATGGGTCACTTATATACAAAAATGGCCTTATTAAGCTTAAAAGTCAAGTGGTGACCTCTAATAAAAAAAAATATGGCTCAATGAAGCTATAATTCCCAAACTTGTGCATGGTGCCCCCATCCAATAACTATAATAATAAGAGCAGTAGTCTCCTAACTCCAGTTCAATTTTAACACTATATTGATAAAGTGAAAATATGACACCAATTGAAAAGAGTTTGTTGAATTCAACAAATAAGTGGTGTATAGATACACCATTATTTAAAAAAAAAAGAGTTTGTTGAATTCAATATATAAGTGGTGTATAGATACACCCTTTTTTTGAAAAACAAAGCATACAATACATTATCTTATTGGTGGTGTATAGGTACACCATTTGTATGGAAAAAAGCATACAAAACATTATCTTATGCATCTGAATCTCATTCATAGTCATCACAGTCATGTAATGTATTTGCGCTTGATGGGTCAAGCCTTGCCAAATGATGTTTAATATGGACACGACTTGGATCAGGGATTGTGATACATTTTTCAACATTGTATACATGCTTCTTTTTAAAACTTCGTGTCCTCGATTTCCAGCAATGAATAATGCTACTGATCGTCATTCTAAAGTTCCATGCTTGGAAGTTGTTCTTGTCAAGCTTTTCACTGACAATCTGTGAAAGAGCATTAGACGCCGTTTTTTTGCAGTGATAGAATATTTTGTAGTGTTCTATAAAATTCATTTTGTTGCATTTGAAGCTTCGACGTGTAGTCTAGTTGTAGACTAGCACCACCATAGAGAAGATCCAACTCCACCAAGACAAGCAAGCCATTGCCACATCACCCGACTAGTTCCTAGTGGCATCATTCCCATTTCGTTCTATCACCGCTGTACACATTCACACATCTGACACTAGCTCAATCTCTTGGCATTACGCAGTTCAACACTTCAATGTGACACTTGGTAGGGTGATCTTCCTCAGATTCAAGATTGTTGCATACTTCTTGCACACACATGCCACCCATGTAATGTCACACATTGTTGACTATTTTATGTGATGGATGCGCTACAATGGATCAGAAGCTGGTTCTGATAAAGAGGATTCAATGATGATGCCCTGTGGAAAGTCAGATGGTAGATCTATGGTGCTCATGGCGTAGAGCACAATTTGTTGATCATTTTTGCGTTTCGATCACTGTGAAATTCTACCTGGATCGTGGAAGGATAGGTCAAACTTTGATCACAAGAGGGGGTGATCAAAGCGATGAGGTGGCAAGCTGAGGTCACATGCAAAAACACACTATGCCTGTGAAGAGAGAATAGTGCTTAACTGGCACTCTCCCACATGGCTTGCTAAGGTGGCTAATGCTGGCTGTGCAAGATGATGTGGCGATAGCTAAGCTAGGAAGACTGTTGATGTGACTTATCAAGAGTGACATGGCACTAGATAAGTGTTACATGGTAGTGCACAGTCACAATGCTGATGTCATACTAATTACGTGGCATATGACACGTGGACTGGCCAGGTGACTCTTTCTGCTGACATGGTAGGTGGGGCCAGGAGTGATGACATGGCTAGCTAGTTGTTGATGTGGCTGGATAGGGCTAGTGTGCTTATGTGGAAGGGTGGCTGGGCTATTGAAGTGGCCGAATGACTAGATGATGTGGTAGTCGTTGGGTGCCACATGGTAGTTGTGGATAACATTGACATGGCATAGTGGAGTGGGTTGCCATGTGGCCCTTCAGATAAGGCTGCCATGTGGCCTCAGTAACCAAACCCTTACAGTGGGTTGAGAAAGTGGGTTGAGAAAGGGCCACGTGTTGGAGATAAGAGTCTATCAAAATCTATTAGATCCTTTAGAATCTTTTAAAATTCTGCTAGATGCACCATAATCTATGGATGGAAACTCATATTCTACCTTCTTCCCCACCATTGTTGCATCGACGTGTTGATGCCATGAGATGTTTTTGATGCTATGGTGAGGCACTGCGACGTGAGGGTGCGATTGTGATGTGAGGATGGCAGAGCAGTTTCGCTGGAATAGTGGCTGAGGGTGTTGTTGGGTCAACCATGCTAGCTGAGCGTGGAACTTGAGCTACTGATGCCCATTGTCGCCTATGTTGTATAGTTGGAGTGGAGGCCGTAGTAGAAGGTCGTCGTAGTTGGTGATGCGAGAGACCGGAGAAGCCCAGTCGTGAGCCGGTAGGTCTTAGCACAAGTCAGAGCTGCTGGTTGCTGGAGGCTTGCCCATTAGTGGTTTCTAGGGAGAAGTTCATCTATGCTATATAGTGCAGAAGTCGGCTGCTCGTTTGTTGTGAGCCGACTGAGTGCAAAGTTCACTGTAGAGGTTCCATTGGCCATTTGCGAGGATGAAGCCACCATGAGTTGAGCCTGCCATTGAAGGTCTTGGGAGCTATGTTGATGGAGTCATTTTGCTCATTGCAGGCTCACTGGGAGCCTTAGAGCTCATGGTGTTTGGAGTAGTGTAGGCACTATTGTCGACGGTTGTTGCAGAGTGGCTTGTTGTCTGTTGGTGGTGGAGCGGCATGTAGAGTCTTGGGTGGTCAAGTGGAGGCTGTAAGGTCGGCCATTGGTGCTATTGTGTTGAAGTTGTTGTAGAGATTCATTGTGGGATGGGTCTCGCTATGGAGACGTAGGGCTCATGGAAGAGCCATTGAGAGTCATTTGGTGAGTTGGTTGCCTGTCAATGCTAGAGGCTACTATCACTGCAGGGTTGTGAGATGCCCTTGGCTTTATTGGTATACCAATCATTGCTACTTCATTCGAGTCGTTACATAAGTAGCGTGGTTGTGGTGCCAGTCGTGGTCATCTTTGGCAACTGTTGTTATTCTCTTTCTTCTCTATTGTTGCAACTGGTCACATAGAGCTGTTTGACCTTCTTGCTATCATAGCTAATCTGCTAATTTGATCCTTTGTAGGAGGTTCGCTATACACTAAGAAACAAAATAAGGGCTGAGGTTCCAAAGAGAACTCTCAAACCTTTCCTTCACTCACCTTTACCTATACATGGAGAGAGTGAGGAGTGCACATGATATAGCTACCTGTACACTATGTTGTATTGAACATACATGAATATATACATGTGAACCCCTAAGGGTTAGGGTTAAGGTTTTCCCCTAGTGCCCTATCTAGATGGTGCAATTTACACCATCTATAATAGTGTAAGATAGTGTGACAGGGTCGATCACGCAAAGGCGTGGCCTCTATCTGTGAGCCAAGCCACTATCCCCCATGTGAAATCCTTGCTCATCCTTTGTGTGCTAGCAACAATCTTGAAGGATGCTAGCCATATCCACTGTCTGACAAGGCAGCCCCAAAGATAGTGCAGGATCATCTCTAGAACTCCATCCACACAATCAGTGCATCTGCCATCTATCCTCATCTACTCTAGCCAAGGGCCAATGGGCACAACCCCATGCACCAACAACTAGAAGAAATAAGAAATCTTCCATGGGCACAAACTTGTCCAAAGGTGGGGTCAAAATTGGCCTATGACCTCTTATGGGACATCCTGCTCTAGGCAGCGGTGTTCCCTCATAGGGGACCATGTCGTTGCCTCAAGCTATAAGCGGCACAACCAATACAAGTAGTGTATGAGAAGTAAGAAACCTCCTCCACCAGGTCCGATTGCCCAATGCGGGTTGGCCACAACCACTCCCCTGGGTTCCACTAAATGTCAGATAAAGGTCAGCCCTCCCAGATCCCCCTCCTAGATCCATAAGAGCCTGTGCCAAACATTCAGCACCAAATAAACTTACAATCCTTTGTTGATAGTTTATCTTTAGACCAAAAAGAATTATAACTTGAAGCTCAAAATGAGGCACAAAGGGTTGATTAGGTACAAAGGGATTCCTTGGTCGAAACATTACCAACCATAGCCGAGCCCTAGAAACCTTTGTAGTGAGATTGAGAATAAACCATTCAAGATGAGCTTATCCACAGGAATTAACAAGCAGATGCGCCAAATCTCCCCCCAAGCTTGGGGAGCATCCCACCCTTCGAAGAAGGACACTCTTTTAATTACCTCCGAAGCAGCAAGTAGCTCGATCACCACACAATGAGTAGAATTAAAATCAAAGTTCTCCCAGTGTATCACTAGTTCTTCACCTTGAATCATCCATGGTCTATCATCCCACCCGTCGTCTCCTTGAGCAATGCATTATACAATCAGTTGTTGCAAATCGACATGAAGATCAAGAAAGAGATCTTGCCCATTGGTAGCCGTAAGGCATGGAGAACCAGGCATCAAATCCTTAAACTCATCGAGAAGTGACATAAATATCCACCCTCCTCGTGTGGCGTGCGTCCGTGAAGTGAGTTACTTGGAAAAGTTCCAAATCGGCGATCTAGTAGGAGATGTGAATAGAGCACATGAAATGAAATACTTTTTCTTTTTACAGCAAGAGGAAACTCCCCATGGTTAGAGAGTTACAATTCCCGAGATTTCAATATATAAGCAAAAATCATTACATTTTCATCACTTCTTACTTGCTGGCCCAATGATAAGTCTCCCTTTTGTGAAGGGGGAGGTCTTGGGTTTAAATCCCACTCTTTAATAAAAAGAGAGGAGAGGAGAGGAGAAGGAGAAGAGAAAGAGAAAGATAAGAAGAAGAGAGGGGGGCACAGGATCTGTTACAGTTTTGCAGAAACCCAGAAAAACTATCCGCAACCAGAAGACAGAGGAGCCTAGAAAATCATCGCAATATGTCCGTGATGCGCACGGGTGTACACAGTGGACATGCAAATGCACACGCAGGAGCTCAGAGGGTGCACAGATGTTATAGTTCTACAGATGCAACCTATACGAGCAGAAGATTCGCCAGCTAGAATACACGTAGGAACCGTGACCAGAAAGCAGGCAGATTGGAAGTGCAGAAGTAGAAACAACGTGGTTTTGCAACCGTAGAGACAGGGAAGGCACACAGTTTGGAGGTGCAAAAGCAGCAAACTTACATGGAAGAGGCTGCAGAGCTGCACCCAATCATAGGAGTAACAGATTTTACACCACTAGCCATGGAGATTTCAATCCCAGCAGCCACACCATTTCTTTTACCTTGAAAAGAAATCAGGACAAGAGGCTAAATCGATGCCTCCTCCGACTATAGAAAAGCTGGATATAGAAGGATGTAGTCATCTCAAGCATGTTTTATGGGTCTGAGTGTATTTGTCCTCTAGAAGTCCCCAAGACCTTGTAGCTGGATCCCTGCTGACTGTGGTTCGTAAAAACTAGTGGGTCATCCTGTCCCCCTATTAGACCCATATGGCCCTAGAGGAGTGGTAAGAAAACTCTGCTCTGCAAACTTCCAAGTCTTGTAGCTCCGAGTGTATGTACTCTAGGCGGTGCTGAAGCCATGGGGACCTTGGGTCCTACTCCCTAAGTCTCTCAATGGACACAAGATCTTGATGTAGAGCCCGCTCTTGTTGCTCCTGCTCCTAAAGGATAGCTTGCCATCTCAATGCCTAGATCTGTAGCTCTTGATTGCTCTATTGTATCCGCTCAACTGCCCATGCTGCCCACCCCTCAATGGGACTATCCACGAGATGACTCCAAATCTTTACCAACACCCGTTGGATGTTCTCCTCCTGTAAGAGACCATGGACTCCCTTTTGGGGGAGTCCACAATGGGGCGGCTCCACATGGAGAACTGGTGGTGAGTGGTCCGACATCATGGTACTTGCTAGAATGCTGGTGGACCTGGCATGGAGTAAAGCCGAGTCACCAATATTTAATCTATCCAGATGCTCTAGCAGTCCATCGTGCCGTATCTAGCTAAAGGAAAAGCACAGGCTACTTGGAAGTCTAGTAAACTCTAGCTCATGCCAAGGATCCCTGCCACTAACCGCAAAAATGAACTGCTCCCAAGTGCTCCTCTCCCCCGTTGTTGGCATCTTTGAGAAAGAGCCTCCTCCCTGCTTATCCTCCATGAACTCAAGGTTATTGAAATCTCCCCCAACAATCCATGAGTCCACCTCTAGGAGGTAATATGTGAGCTGCCACCAGAAAGCCTAGCGTGTTGCTTGCAAGCACCTGAATCCGTGCCTCTCCTTCCTGGAGGCCCATCCAAACTACACGGCCTAGAATGAGCTCACCCTGTGCAAAAATCTCTAAGCCAGTGTCCGAGACACTGAAATGCAAGCTCCACCGCTCCTACCAACTGCTCGGACTAGATCTCTGGGCCTATCCCAAGGAGGAGGCAATGACGGCGTGCCATGTTTGCTACTGAGAACATATGCTCCTGAATCAAAAGAAGATCAACTGACTTGCCTACTAGAGCCTGTTGCAATTCCTAACATAAAATTTGGTACTATAGCTGGCTGCATGCATGGTCATGAAGCCTATGCACATTCCAACTCACCACCATGAAACTCATGGAGATGGGACCATAGTGAACAAGGCTTGCCTGTGCATGGGAGCTTGTTCGAGGAAGCCGGATTTTCGTGACTTTGTCGGGGGTTTAAAGGGCAAATAATTAGTATCTGTGCATTGACAAACTAGCATCACCATTAGTTCAATCCCCACGTGGCCTTGCCTTAAAAGTCAGATTTTTTTGTGAGAGTTGTCGATAGGACAAAGAAAAAACGTGGCATGATAGGGCATTTTATGTATAAGTCTTCAAGCATTGAAACTATGACAAAAGAACACATCTCCAAAGATTAACAAAATAAAATAAAATGACGGATGGATGTGATGATAACTTGAATATCTATAAGGTGAAAAATATTGCTACCTTTGATCAATTAGAAGTTTCTGTTTTTCCACATCTACCAAAACAACTCTCTGGCTCTCTAGCTCTCTCTCTCTCTCTCTCTCTCTCTCTCACACACACACACACACACATACACACACACACACACACACACACATGCACACACAGACACACACATGCCTTTGTTCGATTAGAATTGTAACCGAGGCCTCCTCTGGCTAGAAAAGCTGGATATAGAAGGATGTAGTCATCTCGAGCATGTTCTGTGGGTCTGAGTGTATTTGTCCTCTAGAAGTCCCCAAGACGTTGTAGCTAGATCCTTGCTGACTATGGTCTGTTAAAACTGGTCGATCATTCTATCCCCCTATTAGACCCATCTGTGGCCCTAGAGGAGTGGTAAGAAAACTTTGCTCTACAGACTTCCAAGTCATGTAGCTCCAAGCATATGTACTCGAGACAGTGTCGAAGCCATGGGGACCCTAGGTCCTGCTCCCTAAGTCTCTCAATGGACATAAGATCTTAATGTAGAGCTGGCTCTTGCTCCTGCTCCTAAAGGACAGCTCGCCATCTCAATGCCTAGATCTATAGCTCTTGACTGCTCTGTTGTATTCGCTCAACTACCCTTGCCACCCACCCCTCAATGGGACTGTCCACGGGATGACTCCAAATCTTTACCAACACCTGCTGAATGTTCTCCTCCTGTAAGAGACTGTGGAATCCCTTTTCGAGGAGTCCACAATGGGGCTGCTCCACATGGAGAATTGCTGGTGAGTGGTCTGACATCGTGGTACTTGCTAGAATGCTGGTGGACCTGGCATGGAGTAAAGTATAGCAATCATGCTTTGAGGAATTCTCCTATCATCTTGAATTAAGACTTGTAATATGACCCCCTTCATACATTTTTGTGGTACTTTAGAAGTCCCCCATTGTATAAATTATGCTCTAAATATTAGGACATTTAAGTCATCCTATCTTTTGTGCTATCACACATCTCTCTCATCCTCTAACCTTTTATGACTTTGACTCTAAACAATTTCCATAAGATTCGTTTTTCATCTTCTATCTTCAAAGCAATATATTATACAAAACATTAGAATCCTACCATCACAAAAAAGTAGATCAATGATGAAATATCTACATGCATGCAAGCATGCACATAGAATTACTTAGAAGAGGCATCCTCTCATGTATGTGTCATCCCAACAAGCCTTTGTCCATTATGAGCCCTATTGCAATGCAAACATTCAAGGTGTTTAGTTATACAAATTATAGCTATTTGATGGCTTTACTAAGTCTTCTAAGTGATGAATGTTTTTCTGAATCTTGGATTTAAATAAAAGTATTTTTGCTTTTTGGATGTTGACGATGAAAGTATAGTGCCAACATAAAATGTACAAATCAGATTGTTCACAAACTTGGCAACTTATTAGGGCTTGCTTTTTATTTTAGACTATAGTATCAGAGGTAACTTCTCTATGACAAAAAGGCAACACACACTAGGCTTTGCTTAGTCCAAAATATCAATTAAAAGTATTTCCCAAAAACTCAAAAAAGTCCTACAATACTTCATACCTAGATACCACCCACTATGAGACAAATGTTATAGCGTTGTGATAGCGATCTGAGTGTCAAGACTAACTGTGTATTTCATGGCAGTTGAATGCTATTGGAAAGTACTTACTTTGACGTAGCATAGAAATTAGAATGTAAAGGCATTCAAAATACTACCACATGCAAGGGCCTTTGAATAGGAGAATTGTTAAGGAGAACTCAACATGTCAATTTCACAACCATATTTCTTTTACAACGGTTCAAAACAAGTGCCTTATCTTAACTTTGACTTATTTTTTTGTGCACTTCTACAAGTTTTGCTCACATTGATTAACTAGGAATACTCATTCTCATCCACCATTCCTCCATTGTGTAACTTTGGGTATGATCTAGAGAGGAATATTGTAGGAGAGGAAAACAATTAAAATTTAAAAATTTGAGGAGGTGGCTCCAAATGAGACCTTGCATAGTGTACACAGGAAATTCACATCCTACCTTGATCTAGAATTGGTGGGATCAGGTCCTAAGCTATCCCATGATGATTTGCATTGCATGGATAAGTAGGTATCCTAAAGATGGATCTATATGTACCCTAAATCTTGGATGAAACCATCCTTGGTTCAGTGAAGGAAGTGTGATTTGTAGAAAGCCAACTTGGTCATGTGTAGCTACAAGGAGGATATCCATCTCCTATGGACATATACATACCATAGGTCATCCTGTATGATCTGATGGGTCTCCTATTGAGTCAAGCATTTAGTGAATATTGGTATTGACCAATAAACATACCTTATAACACCCTAATGAATACTAAGTATTGACTAATAGGCATACCCTATAATTGAAACTATCTAGATACTCATGCATACCAACACTGACTTGGAAGATTTAGAATAGCATCAATGAGAGGCCATCTTTGCTTAGCAGAAGAGTAGCCACTTTGAATGTAGGAAGAGTTTTAGTATCCTACTCATTAGTCTTTTGATTATCCTTCTTGTTAACATGCTCAAATTTTGTAGAACTCAAAAGCTTATTTAGCTCGAATTCTCTTTATGTAAATCCGACAAATTAGGACTCCTTGCCTTGTACTCCATTTTCATTTTCTTGAGAGCCTCCTTTAACTCCAACCTTTTATTTAGCTCCAATTATCTTTATATAAATTAGGACTCCTTGCCATGTACTCCATTTTCATTTTCTTGAGAGCCTCCTTTAACTCCAACCTTTTTGACTCCCTCCCTCAAGAATTTCTCTAATCCAACAAATTAATGCATTGTACTCAACAACATTGGTATAGATTTTGGAAATTCTCTTCCCTTGGCCCATACCTCTTTTCCTTTTAGATCCTACATTGCCTACATGGCTTAAATTATCCATCAAAATGCATAGTGAAAACAATTAGTAGTAGAGTGTCCAAATGAAAACAATTAGTAGAGTGTCTAAATCTTCACATACTTCTTTCTTTGTCCCTATTCCTTCTTCTTCTCCTTACATACAAGAAAACTTGCAAGGGAGGCCCTCATGGTATTTTTTGTAATAAAATTAAAAGAGAATTCTTAAGTCTCACAAAGCCACTTTGCAAAATTTCTTGGAGGATTGGGTCTATGAAACAAGAATTGTAAATAAGGATGATATGTAAGGAAGAAAAAGGGGAAGGCACCAAGTATGATATGTTAGGAAGAAAAAGGGGAGGCACCAAGTATGATCTAAACTTCTTTACTACAAAAACAAGAGACAAACCTTCTTTCTCCATCACAGTATACCTCTTTTGAGCATCACGTGGTAGTTGACTTGCATAATACACTATTTGCATGCATCATTGCTCTCCCTTTTGTAAGGATGATACACTTTGGTTCACATAGAAATCACCCTCCCATCTAAGAGGCTAGATAATTAGACTCTAACTCATGCATTCCTTAAGCAAAGAAAAGGCTTGAGTTTGATCTAGTCGTGATTGGAAGGAAACATTTTTCTTTATCAACATATTTATAGGAAATCTTTTGTACATCTTTCCAAAAATATGTCAACAAAGCATTGGTAATACTTTGTTTTACTCAAAGTCCCCCTTACCTCCCGTACATTGGTAGGTGGTGGGAGAGCCATAATTGCCTATTGTTGAAAATGTTTCGACCAATCAAAAGCATCTCTCAAACAAGATTTAGTATCAAGAGGTTTATAAAATCTATAAAATAACACGTGTCAGTCCCTCAATGGTTTAAAATCATGGGGTTTGAGTCAAAAATCCCAGAATCAAAGCATGACAATTGGTAGATTTAGTGACATTACTTTTGTTGAAATTTGTCTTGAAGTCAATTCGCCTAGAGATTACCTCGACATTACGGAGAAGTCTTACAACATTCTCTGAATTCTATAAGGAAGTTATGAAGGTAAATCAAACAAACAAGACCAAGGGTATATTTGCTTTAGAATCCCTTTCCCCCTCAACAATATACAGGAGTACCTCCCAAGGAGTTGTTTAAATATGAGGAAATGGAAGACGATGATAACAAGGATAAATCAAACAAACAAGACCATGGGTATAGTTTCAAGGAGAAAATGGATATGATGAAGTGGAGTGAATCCATTCAGGAGGAGTACGATGAAAGAGCTTGATAGCTTGAAGAATGTGGGCCACACTCATTGACAAGTCTAAAGCATTGGTTTGTAGGTTTGAGATATCTATTGGGAAGCAAAAATCAATGCAAAAGGCCATAGAGAGGATTGTCTCAAACAAACCAAGAAGGTTTTTGCAATGAGAAGCCAATAGGCTCAGTTGCAATAGGTTGAAACACAAGAAAAATAGGCTAACTAGTGTCGTGTAAGGCATGGTTTGAATTTCTAGTACCCTATATCCACAACCGGATCAGGGATAGCATGTAATTTAAAAGTTGGCAATAGAAGAAGACTTTTGCTATGTTTTGGATGTTTGATGTTTGATCTTTAGAGATAGCCATAATGGAGTACCTCTTTTATACTAAGATGCATCCTTAAGCAAGAAAAAGTTAATCAATATAAGATAGAGTTGAGATTGGATATTTGAGTGCAATTTCTTAGTATTAAATAATATATATATATATATATAATATGATCTAATATAATATAATATAGCCACACATATTGTGGTTGGATAGGTGGTGTGCTTCCGCTCTGATAGCTATAAAATATCGGTGTAATGACCCATCGGTCCATTGGTTTTGAATCATTAAGCTAGTGTAATACTTCAGGGAACTAGATTACCGTTTCGAATGTTTGTCACATGGTGAGAGTGTGCTAAGCAAGTGTTGTGAGACAAGGTCGATGATCTCTGGTTCTTGATCTTCAAATCTATGATAGAGGATAGCATTAGAAACTTATGGCAAATAAATAGAAAAAAGAAAAAATAAAATAAGAAATGACACAATACGCCGACCCAAAGATGAATGGACTAAGAGTGTATCCATCATTGACAAGATTGCTACATTTGCAATTCTAGCAGACATACTAGATGTTGGAAAAGGTTTTGTTGCAAACTAGTCTTTAGAATCAAATTGAACAGCCAAAAGGGTGAAACTTTTTTTTCACATACATGAGGAACCTCAATGATTATTGAGATGTTGGGTCTCATTCATTACCCTAGCCTCGACTTTCTTCAATGTTATTTAGTCAAAGTATTGAGTTAGATTCACATGAGTTGACACCTATTTCTCTAGAGTCTCAAAAGAATAGGATGCTTTACATTAAAAGAAAATAGACCACTCCAAATACACTCAAGGTCATTGAAGCTATTGCTTTAGTGTTTCCATTTTTGTTTTCAATTCATTCCTTTTAGAACAAATTGATTCCAGTTGCATTTGAAGAGGTGCATGAGAGCTCTCTCTGTTGAGAGTTCACGCTCAACATCATGTGATCATGTGTGCATAGCACCATCACGTGATCATATGTGCATAGCACTAACCTTATAGAGTGCTATAAAGGAAAGGGTTAGATCCCCTAACCCTAACCCTAAAAGGGTTTGTATATATTCTATATTTTCAACTAATTCTAGTGTACAGTTAGTCATTTGTGGTGTGCTCTCTAGCTGTGCCCTCTCTCCTCATCTCCACTCTTCTCCTCTCCCCTCTTCATATTTTGTCATGGTATCAGAGCTTCCTTGTCTTCCGCTGAGGCATTGTGATTCTTGAGAGTGTGAGAGAGATTGTGAGATTGAGAGTTCTCTTGAGTGTTCTCCGTGAGAGTCCACTTTCGATGAGAGATCTTCATCTGTCCATTTGAGAGAAAATTTCCGTCATTCCTTAAGAGATTTCTGTTCATTTCTTGAGTTTCCTTGTGAGGATTTCAATTCATTTTGTGAGACAGATCTGTGAGGATTTGTTCTTCTTCTTCTTAGAGCAAGAGATGGTGAATTCTTTGAGTTGAAGAGAGACCAGTTTCTTACTAAGGCTTTGAGAGAGAGAGGCAACCAACTCCGTCCACATTTTGCTGTTAATGTAGTCCAAGCCACCAGCAAAGTCGATGTCTGCTGTTGTCTGTTGACGGATGGACCAACGGGGCTCCCGTACCATTCGATAACGAAGTGCAGCTTCGTAAATCATCTTTAGCTATTGCAAATCGAGCAAACACTCCGAAAAGCATCTCACCATCTCGTATAGCGAAGCTCTAGCGCTTAGCGCTCTCGTACAATGGGGGTCCAGCACAAGAGTTCGGTTACAATCTGCTATGGCGTCTACGACGTTTCCCGCCACCTGGTATGCTATAGCTCTGTGAAGGTAGCAATCCGCAATGAAACCTTGAGGAGTGCCTTTCCTACCCTCCACAATTTTGGAGAAATGCCGAACCGATTTGGAATAGAGGCCCGCCTCCAAGGCAGCTAATGCAGCAGTTCTGCATCTCGAAAGAAACTTGATGTTTCCTAGCATCTGGTTAACGAGATCAGACTCGACAGCAGTCATGCTGTCTGAGCAGAAGTTATCATCACGCATACAGTTACTCTGTCGGCGTGAAGCGGCCGATGCGGTCCTTTCCAAATGCACGATGCCTCATAACAGCTTCACGAGCTTCAGTCAATGAGCAACATCTCCAAACTCTGCATCGACCAGCACGCACAAAGCTCCTTACTCAATACTAGCTCCTCCATCAACGTAACCGACAGCTTCCAAGGCGACCTCGCTGACTAAAGCTATTTGCCATCTCCGCTAGACTACGGATGCCATCCAGCAATGACCAACGAATCTCTAAGCATATTGAACAGCGCCATAGCCAAACAAGCCCAAAGCTCTGCCATAGCGATGGCTCCAACCTCTGTAGACTCCAGCTCTCCATTCGACGTCGACGCTAGTCCCTGAGCGGCTTGTCTCCAGCGACTCCGGGTTTCATCCACCATCAAACAAGAGCGGCTCTTCTGCAACAGGGAACAATGGCTCCCTCAAGCTGGTATCTCTTGATAGCTCTTGCGCCCACGCCACCTCTTGTGCGACCATCTCGCCAAACCGGCAATGTCCATTAACGAAATCTTTGAGAGATTCCGTCGGAACCTCGAAGATTCCGACCTCCAATCTTCCTACACGTGGCAGATAGGAAGCACCTAGGGGCTGGCCACAAAATTGACACCTGGCATAGACCTTATCCACCCAAGGTCACCACACACACAGGTGTGGTCAAAGGGCTACCACGTGGCAACCTTATCCATAGTGCCACATCACCTATGCCATGTCATCAGTGCCACGTCAGCATTGCCACGTCACCTTGCTGACATCATCAGTGCCACCTCAGCACTGCCACCTCAGCAGTCCAGTCAGCACTAACCCTCTGCAGACACAGTCCCTTGCCAGGCACACTGTGCACACACTGCATGTGCACACTCCTGCCACCTCAGCACAGAGCTTCACTGGCACACCTCTTGCTAAGCACAATGCCACATCATCACTGCATGTGACTCACAGTGACACATCATCATTGAGCACCATTTGCACTCCTTTTGCCCCTCCACCTAGATCAAGTCATATCTCTTGATCCAGGAAGAATTTGAGGGTACTCCAAAAAGGAAAGTCGCTCGTTTTTTTGTGCTCTATGCGCTCGTTACATCACGCGCACATTTCGGTGCAAGTTACACTCACATTTGAGCCTCGCCGACAAAACCACTTCCTTCACGCACATTTGCCTCTACATCGACGCATCTGACCCAGCACTTAAAAAGAACAAAAGAAAAGGAATTATTTGCTACTCTTTCATCGATCGATGGTTGGTTTAGATCTAGATCAGAGTAGACTAGATCGCCATAGAGGGGATGCTTTGAATTCCCCAAGTTGCCAATCTAAGCCATGCCCAAAATTCCCGACTAGTATCTACTCGGAGTCAGTCCATACGCTCACATCCGATTTCACATCATTACATTACCTGAAACCTTACGTTTATCAGTTCAGTGAGCAGACTTCAGAGTTCAGAGGCATTGCAGATTGGTTCAGTGGGTAGATAGCACTTGATTTCACACACACATGGCACCATTGTAAAGCCTATTCGGCTATCTCATGGCATCGTGCACATCATTTTTTAGCCTTGTAAAGCCTCTTAGCTATTCTCGGCATCATTGCCACAAGCCTTGTAACACAGATCAGATCTTATATACTGCAGTTCTATCTTCATCGACGGTACAGAGATTTCACTTGGCATCTTCAGTGTATTTGCAGTTGATTCATACAGAGTTTTTTCAGGACACTTTTGAGTACATTGTTTGCACCATGTCGACTAGCAACCTCAATCTGGAGGCATCTGCTAAGTTAGACAACTCCAATTACGGTACATGGAAATACCGAATGGAGACCATTCTTGTGCTTCAGGACAAATGGGAGTATGTCGATGGATCTATACCTAGACCATTGGCCGATCCAGCCACCAGTAGCTCTACTCCATCTGTTGTCACAGTACCAGCAACAGGATCTACATCTACACAAACAGTTTCCGCACCAGTAGTAGCAGATCCTGCCATTGCCTGAGCTCAAGCAGAATGGGATAAGAAAGACAAGTATGCCTATCACCTGATCAAGCAGAATGTGCAAGATGTCATGCTAGGACAGCTCAACACAGTCAAGACATCAAAAGAAGCATGGGATATGTTCACAGCTCTCTACGAGTCCAAGAACACATCTAGGATTCTCACCCTGAGAAACCAGATCAACTAGAGTTTCCGCAACAGCAATGAAACCGGTCATGCTTATGTACTCCGCATCAAAGACTACAACAATTAACTTGCAGCAGCAGGAGAGACTATGAATCCCGTAGAAATGGTTCAAGTAATCCTGAATGGACTAGGAGAAGGATATGAGAATCTAGTCCATAGTATTGCCATCCAACGGCAAATTCCAACACTGGAAGAACTTCAGTCAGTTCTACTTGGTGAAGAACTCAGGACTCAGGCCATTCAAGCACGTAAAGGTCATTCTAATGATCAGGCATTCACAGCTTCAGACAGAAGCAGAGGCAAAGGTAGAAACAGAGGTAGATCATATCAGAAAAGTGGTCATCATCAACAAAATCAAAGTCAGAATCAGCATCAACATTAGCACCATCCTCAGCAACATCAAAATCAGCAAAGAGGAAATCATTCCAACCGAGGAAGATTCCAAGGATGAGGGAATGCATCCACCAATGTGTCAAACATCCAGTGCAATTACTGTCACAAGTTTGGACACTATGAAAGAGATTGCCGCAAGAAGCAGTACGACCAAGGCGGTCAATCCAGCAGTAATCGAGGGAATTCCCGAGGAAGAGGAAATCATCGTGGTGGACATTCTAGTCACAGTCATTTTGCAAATGAACATGGCAATATGTTTCTTGCAAGTGAGGAATTGCATCAGACTGATACAATGCACCTAGACACTGATTTCAATCCCAAAGAGGATTTCAGCTATCAAGTCGACCAAGTGGAACAGGATCCTTGGTACATCGACAGCGGTGCATCATCTCATATGACAAATCATCAGGAATGGTTCATAGAAATGAAGCCATTAGAAGGACAAAAGAATGTCATCTACACAGCAGACAATACACCGAATCCGGTTCAAGGGACAGGGGTTATCCCTATGAACAATTTCACTGGTACAAAAGGATTAGTCAAAGATGTGCTCTATGTTCCGAAGCTCAGCAAGAACCTTTTGTCAGTAGGTCAAATGACGGAACACAACTACAAAGTCATCTTTGACGGTGATGAATGCACTATCAGAGACAAATCCAAAAGAGGTCAGCTAGTAGCAAAAGGTGTCAAGGAAGGACGCTTATACAGGATGCTAGCTACAGTACCAGATAAGCATGCCTTGTCAGCTCAAATGCAACAGATGCCACTATCTGCAAAATGGCACAAGAGATATGGTCATGTCAACTTCAAGTACTTGTTAGATCTAAGGAATCAGAATATGGCAATTGGGATTCCGAAGCTACAGTTTCTTGGAAAAGTTTGTGAAGCATGCTGCTTCGGCAAACAAAAGCGAACCAACTTTGTCAGAAGTACCTCTCGTGCACGAGGTATTCTTGATTTGATTCATATAGATGTATGGGGTTATGCCCAGACCCGCAGCATCAATGGTTCACTTTATTACTTGACCTTCATCGACGACTACAGAAGATATTGTTGGGTCTACTTTCTGAAAGAGAAATCTGAAGTGTTTGCCAGATTTCAAGAATTCAAAGCCATGGTAGAAAACCAAACAGGCAGAAAGATTAAGGTCATGAGATCAGACAGAGGAGGTGAATACATGTCTTCAGCATTCATGAACTTTTGCAAAAATCACGGCATTCGAAGACAATTCACATGTGCAGATACTCCTCAGCAAAATGCAAGAGCTGAAAGGAAGAATGGAACTTTAGCAGACAGTGCTAGAGCAATGCTTAGTGAAAAGCATCTTCCGAATCAGTATTGGGCAGAAGCAATAGCTACAGCTAACTACTTGCTTAATCGGCTTCCTACCGAACCAATACAAGGTATGACTCCTTATGAAGCATTCACTGGACACAAGCCACACATTGGGCATCTCCGCATATTTGGTTGCATAGCATATGCCCACATACATGATGATCATCGCAGGAAATTGGATGCGAAGTCATGCAAATGCATCATGGTTGGCTACAGTGAAGAAAGCAAAGCATACAAATTGTATGATCCCATCAACCGCAAAGTCATTATCTCCAGAGATGTAATCTTCGATGAGGAATCAGAATGGAAAACCTCACCTACACAGGAGATAGAAGAATCGACTTCACAGTCACCTACAGAACAGGTTGATGAAGAAGAGCAAGAATTCCCAACAACACCCCAATCAGTGCCACAGCAGCTCAGACGGTCTACTAGGGAAAGCAGACCACCAGCCAGATTGACATATGCTCAGAAAGGCAAAGCAATTCAGGTGGAAACCACCAACTATGCTCTTATGACTACCATCATGGCTACAGAAGAGCCAGTGTACTTCGAAGACACAGTAGACAAGCCAGAATGGCAAACTGCTATGAATGAAGAAATGGATGCTTTGTATAAAAATAACGCTTGGGAATTATGCGACCTTCCACCAAGAAAGAAGGCCATAGCCAACAAATGGGTATACAAAGTGAAGTACAATCCAGATGGCAGTATTCAGAGATACAAAGCCAGATTAGTTGCAAAAGGATTTGCACAACAATATGGTCAAGATTATGATGAGACTTATGCTCCAGTAGCAAAGATGGATTCCATACGGTTCTTGATATCACTAGCAACACTCAGTAAATGGAATGTGTATCAGCTCGATGTCAAGAATGCATTTCTCAATGGTTATCTAGACGAGGAAGTCTACATGCAACAACCAGCAGAATTGACAAGTATTTTGCTGATCTGGGATACATGAAGTCCAATGCAGATCATACTCTCTACTACAAAGTTCAAGGGGAAGATATTACTATTGCACTTTTGTACGTAGATGATCTGATTGTGACACGAAGCAAGGATAGCTTCATCAGAAAACTAAAACAAGACTTATTTGCAGAGTTTGACATGAAAGATCTTGGACTTATGCACTATTGTCTTGGAATTGAGTTCTGGAGAGATTCAGATAGCACATTCATGAGTCAGCTCAAATATGTTGACAATCTCCTGAAGAAGTTTCATATGGCAGATTGCAAGATTGCAGCCACTCCCATGGAACAGAGTTTGAAACTTACTAAAGATTCAGAAAAGCCTACAATCAATGACAGATACTACAGGCAACTCATTGGATCTCTTATATATCTGACAATCACACGGCCAGATATTTGTTATGCAGTAAGCTCACTAGCACAGTTTATGGCAAATCCAAAACAGTCTCACTGGAATGCAGCCAAAAGAGTCTTGAGATACATCAGAGGTACAAGACAATTTGGGATAGAATACAGAGGAAGTCATCCATGGTTGCATGGATACTGTGACAGTGACTATGCTGGAGATCATGAGACCAGGAGATCGACATAGGGATATGCATTTTTCCTTGGTCAAGGTGCTATATCATGGTTGTCAAACAAACAGCCAACTGTTTCTTTGTCTTCGACTGAAGCAGAATATAGAGCACTCACTACAGGTGCATGTGAGGCTACATGGCTCAGAAGACTATTGTCAGAAACAAATTACTTTGATGAGTCAAAGCCAACAACAATATACTGTGATAATCAATCGGCTCAAGCATTGGCCAAAAATCCAGTATATCACTCCAGAACAAAGCACATTGATGTCAGAGAGCACTTCATCAGAGAAAGAGTGTTACTTGGTGACATCACACTGCAGCATTGTGATAGCAAAGAAAATGTTGCAGACATCTTTACCAAACCACTCAGTAAAGAGCTATTCGAGAAACACCAACTAGCTCTTGGTTTGATGCAGAGGAAGGACATTCCCATTAAAGGGGTGTGATGGAATGTAATGCTCAGTCCTTCTTCGATTCCCCAGAATCATCATCTTGAGGGAAGGCCTACTTCATGATGTTGATCTTGAGGGAAGGTGTTGAGAGTTCACGCTCAACATCATGTGATCATGTGTGCATAGCACCATCACGTGATCATATGTGCATAGCACTAACCTTATAGAGTGCTATAAAGGAAAGGGTTAGATCCCCTAACCCTAACCCTAAAAGGGTTTGTATATATTCTATTTTTTCAACTAATTCTAGTGTACAGTTAGTCATTTGTGGTGTGCTCTCTAGTTGTGCCCTCTCTCCTCATCTCCACTCTTCTCCTCTCCCCTCTTCATATTTTGTCACTCTCCTCTAGAGTTCGTTAGTCAAACTCATACCTCACTCTTTCTCAATCGCCAACATAGTTTTTCTCCTATATCACCTCTATCGCTAAATTGTGATCACCTCCACATCCTTGCCTTTGGACTTGGAGGCCCACAACTCAACTTGGACATGGCCCAAGTTCTTCTTTAATTGCTCAATCTCCCTAGTCAATTCCTCTTTAAGGTCAACCAATTGACTTTCTAGCACACAAATTCTTTGTTCTTTAAGAATTATTTCTCTCTCAACCACTTCAAAGCACAGGGATTCATCCCAAAACTGGGTCTTCCCTTTGTGTTCTTTATGCAAGTTAGCCTATAGAGGGTTTTGGGTTTTCTCAACCCTCATGAAGCCACTTGGTAGCCTTGCACAAGGCTTTTTTAAAAGCTCAAGCTTTTCTTCTAGCAGCTTCAAGACCTTTAAATAAAGGCCAACATCCAAATTTCTAAAGAAAGTGTGGGAAAAGATCTTTTCAAGCCACTCTCTCCCAACACTCAGCTCCAACCTTTCCTACTGAATCTTCGTGGTCTTCACAGTGGACACTTGCTCTCCAAGCTGCAATCTCCAAGGTGACCTCAAGAATGACAACTTTATGGAGCACACAAAGGACTTGTAATGGGTGTACTTGAATCTCCAAGTGATACCATATTCATTTGATGCACCTTGCAACACATGATGTGTGCTCAGATATCTATATTGCCAAAAATAGAAGGGGAAAAAACTTGTTGCTTCATAGGGCATCCAATAGGGGAGTTCTAGGGAAAGATCTTGTGGTGATTTCCAAGAGTGGAGATGACATCATCTTTGGAAGAATTCATGCCTCTACACGGGTATCCAATAGGGAAGCTCTAACAAAAGATCTTGTGATTTGCTTCCTTTTCCATTGCACTATCAAATGATGCATATTCTTTGTCAATTAGTAGGAAGCTTACACGTCCAGCTACATCCATTTTAAACTTCAAATGTTTTAGATGTGAAATGCTCCACTCTATACAAGTAATATGATGATTGATGATATTGCTAGGTTCTATCTCCCGAAAATTAGCATGGCAAAGTATTGGAGTAGCTAATGGTCTCAACTATGAGTTTACCTTAGGAATACTTCCTTGAAGAGAATGATTGATATGAACTCAAATGTAATCTTTATGGGATTCTCCACATCAAAAATTTGCCAGTGGTATAACATTTTTGGGACAAGGCAAAGATCATATCCTTTCAACGCACGTACTTCCCAAGAGAAGACGTTAGGCACCCACTGATAATAACAATAAGATAATTACTACTGTGCAATATTTGAGATGGTTTCCAAGTGTACCACTAACATGGGTCCCATGTCTCTAAATTAGTCTAGCTTGCTTATCATAGTCCTTTACCTTGGTCTTGTGTTTTTTCTATTGTGTTGTGTTTGTCTCTCATAGAACAAGCTCCTATTTGAATTGAGGTCTTTTATGGTGACCACTTCCCTTGTTAATGTCTTTAGAGATTAAAACTACACCGCATTGTGTTTTTAGGGACCACGTCCCTTTTCCATGTTTTTAGAGATTGAAATTGCATGTTTGGATATGTTCTTGGATTCATCTAGATATATACTTGGCAACTTCAGAGAAAGCTCAAGCTCCAAATTTGCACGCAAGTTGCAATATGTGAATTCTATAGGGGGTACTGAGAGAGAGAGAGAGAGAGAGAGAGAGAGAGAGAGAGAGAGAGAGTATGTAACAATTTTCAAAGGGATGGTTTGCTTTTATGCAGCCCCAGTGTGGAGAGAGCTAAACCCTTCACTTCATGGGGGTTGAACTAGCAACGGGGTTCCTTCCCTCCTTGGGGAAAGGTATAACCTCACCAAAGATCGGGCATGCACATTTTACCCTTGATAGAAGCCAATACTTGAAAAGTATAAATCATATATACTTTGTACAATGATTCACTTGGACTTACCAATCCCAGATGGCTTTTAAGGCTCTCCTATAAGCAATCATAGGCTAAAGAAGAGGGGATGAGTGATGACGAGATAGACCCTCAAATGCAATGCAGAATTTGGAGAGAATGGTAGAGAGCAGATCCTCAATTTTTGAGAGACTTGAGTTTGGATTGATTGACAGGTATATATCTTGAAATAGGTGAATATATAGTCTCATACCTCTTCCTAAACCATACATAAGATTTCTTAGTAGTTAGATCATCTAAAGGATAGGAAGGAGAAGAAGAAGAAGGTGGGAAAATCTTTATCGCATACAAAATTTTCTCAAACATCTGTTTGTATTACAACTTCTTCCCCTCTCGTAACGGTAGGTTTGATTGCAATACCCAGTGGAATAGGATTACTACCTCCTTGACCTATGGTTCCACACACGATGGTTGTACCTCAAGTTCCACATTTTTTTCCATGTGTGATGCCCCCATTACCCAATGATTTGGTTTTTCGTTTCCCTAATTTTCATGTTATTGTAGGGGAAGATCCTCATTTGGACTCAAAAGTGTTTGAATGCATATGCACTATGCATAAATTTTTGAAGATATACACAAATGGTGAACCTAGTGTAGACGTTTGCTCAAACTTGGTAATGAGAAACCCCTTTTGAGTGGAAAAGATTGTGGATCAATAGCTAAGAAAGAGAAATTTAAAATATGTAGTGGTAGACTGAAATGAGAAAAAGGGTAGACATTTATCTATGTCTTGTTGCCATGTTAATGCTTCAAGCCATGATGTTGTTTGCAGACATGCATCGGATAGTGAGGACATTGTTCAAAGAAGTGAAGCACATCATCGATACATATCCACCATAGAAAGTAACAACTCCTCAAGATATGGCTGTAGAGAAAAATTTCCCCCATATTTGTATAGAAAATAAGGGTCAAACTATAGTAGATGTTATACTAGATGCTATATTAGTGATGAATGTCATGAATTTCGGGTCTTTACAAAAAGTTATGTCTTGAATTACAAGTCAAGCCTTTAAGACCCTTTAAATGGAAATTAATTTGATTGCCATTTTAGAAGGAATGTTGTACCAAATTCTCATGGGATTGTCTAGAGTAGTCATGATGTGCACTTTTCATGTGCCTTGAATGGCAGGATGAAGTAAAAATTGAATAATAATCAATGTTCATCATAAAGCTCCACTCGTAGAACGTGTAAAATTATTTGAGATGGGCTACCCTTCAATTATGGATGATGACATAGAGTCTACTACAAGTGAATCCGAGTTGGGTGATGAATGAATTTTAATGCCCCAAATGAGAAGGATCGCATAGTAAGAGAGGCCAATATAAGAACTATCAGGAACTCCTGAGGGGGTAAGAATATCCAAGTAGCAGTGCATCTCAATTTTCAGCCTACATGAACAATGAAGGAATTCGTTTGTTGTGTTTGCATGAATCTATTGAGACCTCAAAAGAGTCCACGCATTGGAAGTGGTACACGATTTTACTTTGAGACCTGATGCAAGGCCAACTCAACAACCTTGTGTGTCATGCTTTAGATTTCCCCCCATGTTTAGGCCCACGATCAAGTCAGTTTTGCTCAGAGCAATTGGAGAGTGGACATAAGTCAAGTAAAG
This sequence comes from Dipteris shenzhenensis, assembly GCF_047967505.1. Taxonomy (NCBI): domain Eukaryota; kingdom Viridiplantae; phylum Streptophyta; class Polypodiopsida; order Gleicheniales; family Dipteridaceae; genus Dipteris; species Dipteris shenzhenensis. The sequence goes on along the minus strand of NC_141596.1, from coordinate 46,292,177 downwards.
ACATTTTAAACTCGCCACCACCTCTTGGGTCTTCTTTTCCCTATCAAGCCTCAGCTTGATGACTCGTCTCCATGGTTGTTCTCTATTGAGTGAGATGGCCACTTGTATGGAAGAGACGACCCCCCTTGTGCTCCAATCCTTCTCGCTTGACTTGCTTCATGCATTGTTTATTAGCAAGTACTTAGTGGGGTCATCAAAATTGTGTGATCCTCTACATCTAAATTGATGGGATCCTCCTTTTGGTGACACCCTTGCTCATTATTGATCTTGTAGCTCTACAATGCGCTTTTGCACAGCTTATGCATATCTCGTTGCATGGTCTCAACCAAGCCATGTGAATGGAAACTTTGGCTAGGTGTTCCTTTGCCTTTCAAGCTACTTGTGCCTCAATGACTTCCTTGGCTCACTTTCTTTCTATTTCATCTACTTGCCTTTTTAGGGTGGGCCACTATTGGCTTCTTAAACCTTGAATTTTTTCTTCAGTTGCAACCTATTCCTTCAGTGTCTTAGTGCTTTGACCTTTGGTCTTGTTAGCCACATGCTTTGTTTTCCTTCTCAGCATCTTTATTCACTTCTTCATGGCTGTAGGCTTGATTAGTTCTTTGACCACTCGGGTCTTCTCTTACTTAAAAATTTGGCACTCGTCGGCCCTCTACTTTTCCTTTTTTTCTTGGTTTCCCTCAGCTTGACCCTTTGATTTTCTTGACTCCCTCCCTTTAGGATTTCTCACTTGTCATATTTTATAGAAGGGTCATTGGTTTTGAAGATCTTGGTGTGGTGGAGGCCGATGTTCTTGTGGCTCCTGCACCATTTTCTCCTTTGTAGTTGCCATCCTTTTGGGCTTGGGATTTTTGGGGTCATAGGGTTGGGTGAGTAGCTATAAGAGTTCTCTTACCTATCGTTGGAGTCATCCCATTGTTGTAAAATCCCTTTGAATAATTTGGAGACTTCGTAAGCTTGGCCTAGACTTCTATAAACCTTGGCTTCGAGTGGATCTTGTTCGCGAGCCTTTTTGCATTTCCCATCTTCAATTCAATATTTTCCCTATCGGCCAAATCATAGTGGGTTTGAACATCCTTTTCCTGTATATTCCTACATTGATTTTGGTTCTTTAGTTTCTTTACTTTTTTGCATAGCGATGCTACTCTGATTGCTTTATCACCTCATGGGCCATGCTTGTAGTAGTCAATTCTCCTCTTTCAGCCCTCAAGATCTATAATTGGCTTGGATATGGGTGACCAAAAGCTCTGGAGACAAAAGAGTTAGAGCTCTCACTAGGTGGTGAATGTAGAAACTGAGCTCTCTTGCCTTGAGGAATAGATTGCAACAGTTGAAGGATCGACTGATGGGAGCAAATGAATAAATGAAGGAGGATAATGAGACCAAGAGTGAAGATGAACTTGAATGACAAGTGGAGCACATGCAAATCAACTCTGCCTAAGAGAAGCTGTGAGAACTAAATTTGATGATTTAGATCAATCAATTGATGGAACTCACACCACACTATGTAAAATTCCCATCATGGACCAATGAGTCATAGCCACACCCCTTATGTCAATGATAAAAGTGGCCGAGATGATGATCTAAGGCAAAAACATACCCATAATTGACATTAAATTCTGAAATCACACAGTGAAGGAAGTGCTCATTGATGGAGTCATGGGAGAGAACATCATCTCTCATAAAGTTTAGAAAAAAGATGAAGCTGAAAATATTGAAGCCATCATTGTTCAAAATTTGGATTTTAGATTAGAGATTGGTGATGCCTACTAGCATATCAGAAGACATTTGCATCAAGATTATTGGACTTTACTTCATAAGCATATTCATCGTGGTCAAGAGGGAGAAAAAAGGAGGGTACCCATTGCTCTTGGGACACCATGGCTGAAGGGTGCCAAGATACTTATGACTGTGGGAGGGGAGACCCTCATAATTGCCGAAAAGGGAAGGATGTGCAAATACCAATGGAAAACACCATGGTAAAGAAAGATTGCAAGCCCAAATGTCTATAGGTGGAAGAAGGATATGCCTAGAGAAGATGCTCATGCTCAAAATCATGTTGATTGCGAGTTGCAACGATTGCCATACTATGGATAGTAGCCAAAACGATTCCAAAAGTAGAAGAGCTACACACAGCTTTCCAAAAGGCTTCACCAAAGACAAAGAAGAAAGAAAAGTCCAAGAATAGCCATTGGATTGAATCAACCAAGTTAGGCACAGTCGACAGATTGCCAAAGGGTCAACAATCAAAGAGCTCAATGTGGGATTTGATGAAGAATTAAAGTGATCTAAATCAACAAAGGACTTCTCAACAATTTCCTCAAAGACTGAATGCTAGTTGGAATGGGGTATGAATCATTGTGACCTTGAATGCCGTTCAGTAGGCCCAGAGTGTGGCCTATAGCTTATGATCCAAATAATTTTGGCTTTCTTTCCATTCTTCTTCAACACAATAGTGATTGGAAACAACCAATTACTGTGATTGGCTTGGTAGATGAACGCTACCTTGAGCAATTGGTTGACCTCTGCTTTCATCAATTTGGCATAGTATTTTGTGCCACCACTTTGCTGTGCGATTCATTTGCCAAAGCTGATTGAGCTTATGAGAAACCCATGGTGGGGGTAAAAGGACCTTGTATAATGAAGAGACAGTAATATGTGACAGCTGTAATGGTTTCAAGAACGAGATCCTGGAGAAGTAATAATCCCATCATGAAGGCGTTCTTGAAGCTCCAATGGTGGAATGGGATGAAAAGGCAAATTTTGCAACAGCCAATGGAAAAGAAAGAGGAAACCCATCATCTTGAATGACATTTGCCACTAAATGGATGCCTTTAACGAGCGGCGAGGTTCTTGCACTTGCAAACGGAGGGACAAAAACTCTAGACACACACATACACACGCATGCACGCACGCACGCGTACACACACTTTTTTTTTTTTGGTGGGAAGAAATCTTTTATTACTGTAGAATAATTACATTCATAGTTACTTCAAAAAAACGAAGTAACTACTACTCAACTGAAGATCTCAGTATAAGCTGTATATACATCCTGATCAATCAAACGAGTCTGAAGACAATCATAAAATGATTGTTGCAGAGATCGTTTGAAAAAAAGAAAAGATGAAAATAGTGGATCACCAAAGACTCTATGATTTCTGTCCATCCATAAAGTCCATAGGGTCCAATAGCGCACCCATACAAAAAATAAATCAAATCCCTGTGGATGAAAGCCAAACAACCAGAAAAATCTCTCAAAAGTAACAGTAGGAAATAGCTGTTGAAGCCTTTGTCTGATGAGAGCAATGAGATCAGAAGTGTTTGGACAAGACCAAAAGATATGAAACACTGATTCAGTAGAGTGCTGACATCGGTGACAAACAGCTGAAGCAATATGTCTGTGTGCGAGTAACTGTCCGGATGGAAAAATGCCAAGAAGAACTCGCCATAAGAAAAGCTGTTATCGTAGAGGGACTTTGTAATGCCAAAGGAGACGCAGCCTTTTTCTCCACCACTTCATTGGGCGATCCATATGCCAAACAGTATTTGCTTTGTGGGAAATCCAAGGCGGAGGTAATAATACTTTATACAGTGATGACACTGTGATATGTGAGAGCTTCAGAGGACGGGCATATAAGGAAGGAGAGCGTAAGATCCAATCCTCAAGCCGATTCTGAAGTTCCAAATGGAGTACCGGCAAGTACGGTTGGAGCATTGCTGAAATTCGATGCCATGAAGGACGATAATGAGCTCCCAAGCCATATTTGCGAGCAGCCATAGAAAAAGATAAGATTGTGCCATCATCCTGAAGTGCATCCGCCACAGATGAAATGCCTTTGAAGGAGAGAAAATAAGAACGTCGGGGTTCTTGTATGGCCAAAGGGGGGTGGAAAACTTTAGACCAAAAAATATTCTCTAACCTCAAAGAGTTGCCCGAGAGAGAGTCCCTGCCATGCCATTCCAAATGGGATAGAATATGTTTCCAATCAAGAAGCAGACGAGAGACAAAAGGGCATCCTCTGATCTTGCCTTGGATAGAGCCAAATAAAAAATCCCACTGAGTAAGCTGCCAATGCCCAAAGGCAGATATATGAAGATGTAATAAGAGAGAGCGGATCATGAAAGCCCAAGGCTGATCTCCTTGCATAAACTGTATCATCATTTTCCCTATGTGAGCAAGTAAATGCATTTGAATATCGAGAATGTTCAGACCTCCGTGCATCTTGGGAGAACAGAGACGATGCATAGAGAGTAATCTGAGACTTTTCTTGCCATGTTTTGAACGCCAGAAAATTTCCATGATAGCTGACATAAATGAAACCAGATCTGCCTTAGTGAACATAGTGAGAGGTAGATAAAATTGTATGTATGCTATCAAAATGGATTGTGTGATTCGCAGGCGAACATGTAATGGCCAAGTTGCAAGCTTCCAATATTCAAGTTTTGCCCTTAACTTTGCTAGCACCCAATCAGTTTGTTGTGAGCGGGTGAGTCCCCAGCCTAGAGGATAACCAAGATGTCGAATAAAATGAGAAGCGGGGACAATTTCCCCAGGCCACAGAAGGTTGTGCCATTCCTGTGCATGTAATGGCAGCAATTTTGATTTCTGAAAATTTACCCGAAGGCCAGCAGCCAAACCATATGTGGAAAGAGCATGCATAATCATGGACAAATCAGCCCGAGTATTTTTTGGAGTAAAGAATGAATCATCAGCATATGCCTGAGCAATCATGCTGCGACTACCAAGAATCTCCAAACCATGCAACTGATCAGTGTCCAAAAGGTGATCCAAATATTGAAGCAGTGGATGGGTGGCTATAGCAAAAAGTAAAGCACTCAGGGGACATCCTTGCCTGACAGAGCAAGCAAGAGTCCAGGATGGGGAAATATCTCCTGAGAGTATACAGGCAGCTTCACTATCTTGATATAGCCAAGTAATGAGTTGCTGCATTTTTGTGCCAAAACCCAATGCTTGCATAGTCGATGAAATAAAATCCCACTGAACAGTATCAAAGGCTTTGGCAATATCAATTTGCACGCGTACACACACACACACACAAAGCATGCGAGCACACATGCATGCCTGTGCACACACACACAAAACATGCATGGACACACACGCATACACATCAATTCAAAGCTATATAAGTTGTCAAGTAGTGCACAAACTTATGGAATAGGTTATGAAGGAAATTTTGTTTAAAAATTTTCTCCATAACATGTTTTTTTGGCCTTCATAACCCATTAAAAATGTTTTCTCAATGGTATTTAGATCAAAAATTCTAAATGACATAGCCAATGGTTGGTTTTCAAAGGTTTAGAGAAGAACATTGTAAATTGTGAAAACCATTGTATGGACTAAAGCACGCAACCACAAGCATGGAATGCCAGAATGCACAATCACTTTATCACCATGTGTTTTTATAATCAAATTTAGATCCTCCACTTCACATAAAAAAACAGGATCGGATTTTTGGTTTTATATGTTGATGATTACACTTTTATGTTAGGTTATCATGGTTAGCTTATTTGAGAGCATGTCAAATCTCATAGTAGAATCTCATATGAAAGACATGGGAGATCATTATTTTTCAAGAATATAAATTTTGAGAGGTGAAAATGGAATTATTCTTACATAGGAAAAGTACACCCAAAAGGTTGAAGCAATTTCATTTGCATGATTATAAGCCACTCCCTACTCTAATAGAGACAAATCCCGAGTTATTAGCTCATGATAATTTTTTTTGATATAGATCCATATCGATATAGAAAGCTCATTTTAAGCTTGACCTATTTGATAATTATAAGGCTAGATATTTTACAGATGCAATTGGCATTTTCAGGTGAGCTTGTATAAATTCCAAAAAAAATCATATTCAAGTAGCCAAAGAATACTCAAATACTTTAAAAGCACATGGAACTATGGCTTAAAATATGATAGATATTAATCTAGCTTACTTTGGATAAGGTGATTCAAATTCCACCGAGAATGTTGATGGCAAAAATGCCGTAAAGATTCATTTAGTCTTAGATTAGTAGATTTATCATGGCAAAGCAAAAAGCAGCCAGTTGCGACCTTATCTTCAACAAAACTCACTCTTTTTCTGCCCCCCAAGATTTCATGTGTGACCCATAAAGCACCCTCTAGTTATCCATTGTAAATTAAGAGGGGATGTTGGAAGATGTAAATTACACCATTGTAGTGCATGTCCCATAAAGGAACCTGGGTATATGGCACTTGGGGACCTAACTGTGTAATGAGCACATGCATATTATGGTGTTTCAAACATAATCCCAACAAATAGCAGTATACAATCAGCCACAAATAGTAGTATACAATAAACTACATTGTGCCGGCTGCTCTCTCTCTTAGCCTATTTTTCTACTTAACATAGTAGATCTTCTCCAGCTGCTGCTTCAAGTTTTGATTAAGTAGATCCTCTCCTACTTTGGGCTTTGATTTAACAAGCCCTCGCTTGCTAAATCTTCAGGTTTTGATATAGCAAATCGTCTCCTACTTCCTTCTATGTCATGCTTGTGCCCAAATGAGCACCCTTTGAGGCTTTCTTACTAAAAGAAAATCTTTTAAAACAAAGTTTTACTAGGTTAGTACTAGAAAAGAAAAGTCCTTAATCTGAGATTTCTTTCTTGAGATTAGGATCTTCCTGCCATATACTAATGTAACTATATAGTTACCTCTTTGGCATATTGACTCATGCTTATATATAGGAATCTTCTCAAGGGACGAGCTGTTCAGGAACTTGAGATAAGATGAGGACTGGAGTGCTCACGAGTGAACAGCCAGCAAGGGGGAGCTCTATAGAGAGGTTAGCCAGTAAGAGAGAGCTCTCGGAGAAGGTAGCCAACAAGTGGGAGCGTGGGAATGCCCTATAGAAGTTTGCAGGGGAGTGGGAAACATCCCTTTGGGCCTCCCCTTCTCACAAAGAGGAGGCTGTGAACTCCGCTTTAGAATGGGAAGAATGGTTAGATGAATCATGTACAAGAGTTTGAGACAAGTGGTTATTTTCAGCTTGATCGAGTGTTGCAAGACACGTATAGGGCAGCCCAAGGGAGCTGCACCACAGACCGGGTGAGCTCTCTCTCTTCTCCCATCCTTTTAACAAGGGTCCATGAGGCTGCCCAAGATGCATGGATGCCACATGTTAAGCTGACACATGGCACTGCTCACTTATGTCAGTGATGTCATGTGGAATGCTAAAATGGGGTACTTCTGCCACATCTCATTACTACCTAGGAAGAGTTACCAAAAATTATTTAACTTGCTATTTTTAGGCGTTCTAGACGTCCAAGAAAAACATGCATACGATTTTCAGCTAGAATTAAATTTGGATGGATAGTCGAAAATATATTGGAGTTTGCAGGAACCAAGGTAGTCCTTTGTTACAATTCTCCATGCATTTTGTCACAGAGGTGACACCATAAGTCAATGCAAGGAGCTTAAAAACACAGCCTTATCTTCTATAGAACATCTAATGTGAATCTTTCAACTTGTAGCAGTCATCTTTCCTAAAAGCAAAGGACCTTGCCACATAATCCAATATAGTGTGAACAATTCCTTGCCGAGGGAAAATATAACTACAATACATCGTTTTGTCTATTCCGGGATATAAAACCCTTGTAGACCTTCTTGGTGTAGCAATGAGGGCATGGATGTGACACTGCTCGATGATGGAAGAGTGCAGGTGAAACAGCTGACCACCGTGACAATATTGACATTTCCAGGATGCACTCCAATGTTCTCTTGCGGGAATGCCTACATCTCTTATCATTGCCTAGCTGCTACATTTGACAACGTTTGTCAACATAGAAGGGAAACATTGCTGGAAAAACAGGCCTCATGCAGATATTTTGCATGGAAAGGATTGTAGGAAACTCAGTGACTAGCACAAAGAATTGTTTCTATGACGACCAACTTACCTCTACCCTGTATGGATACATTCATGAAACTTGGGGCTGCCCTGGAGCCTTGCTCATCTTCAATACCTGATTTGGCTGGCACAAGCAGGATATCAATCACATCTTCATAAAACCCTTCTGCATTAACTTCATCAACTCATCCCTGCATGTCATTTCACTTCTTGCTACTCCAAGTTAACCACACCTTTTCCATGCCAAATTCCTTCTGATTTTAATTTCTGTTGCCACCTGCCCACCACACGCTTCTCTTAAAAATCAAAACTCACTCTCTCCCGACTGCCAAACGACTTTCCTTTTCACCTATACATATGTGCAAAATACATATATATTGGAAGCTCCTCTGCATATGCTTGCCGCTCTAATACTTTTATTGTAGCTCCCTAGGCTATCACATATTCTTCTATCTCATAGTATATTTTTCTGCAGTCACTGGGTGTTCCCCCCTTCTTATTTCCCGAGCCTGCTCAACTTATTTCAAAAGGTGCTCTCTATAACTAAAACTCTACTCAAAAGAAAAAAAAAACTAACATTCTACTCAGTGTTGAGAGGATTTTAACAGACAACAGACTACTCATTGTTGGGCTTTGTGCACAAGATTGGGACCACTTCTCTCCTCATTTTGGGCAGAGATGAAGTGAATATCAGCCCTTTCTTTAGATAAGGCAATGGTGGACATTACCAAGTTTGACTGCAGGTTTTCCAGACTGGAAACTGTTGTTGAAACATTATTCTTTGAGCCTTTTTCAAATTTATTTTGCCATCATGTTCAGCATTTTAGTATTATTTGTTTAGAAAAAAAGAAGAATATTAGAATCTGAACTTTGTTGTCCCCAATTGTTACTTAGTATCACATTGACTTGATCGGTCATCTCAGTCCTCAAGCCTAGGTTCTTCTTTCCAAATTTTCTTTCTACTTGATGTTACATGATAATTATTTTTCAATTGCTGTTCCCAAAGAACTATTTTAATCTCTTGCCATCTCTTAAGACCTCAATGGTAGTAAAGATCATGGCCACTTGTTTCTACAAACTTGCACCCGTGACACACCTGATTTCAGCGCTCCTTATCCAGTACACAGCCTCATGTGCTTGCTGCCCACAATCTTGCTCTTATAAAGACCACATATGAGAAACTCTTGCCTGCTTCAAAAAAGAGCCACCAATGAAAAATTACCTCTTCTGCAAGGAGTATTTGCCACTTCCGGAACTCGTTACCAGCAGATGTGTGCACAGGTGTTGCCAATGTCTAACATGTACTACGTATTCTGATGCAGGAGACTCAGCTACCGATAGATGTTTCCATCAGAGACAGCTTTTCAAGACAACCATGTTTAAACAAGCAGAAATTCACAGCATATAACAAGCACAGAAGATGGAATAGGTTACTTGGAAACAAGAGAAAAAGTATGAAGGGTCTCAGCTAAATGAAGATTTCTTTATTCTTAACTTTCACCAGCTTGTCAGTAATAATGGCATGCACTATGTACAAAAGATCAGCTTGGAGACGTGGCTTCTTGTCCCCATATACAGAGCTCTAGCCATAAGATGTACAGTCAGGAGAAATCCCTTGATTAGAGATAACCGATCTATCAGGACAGGCCAAATGTGATCTCAACATGAGGATAACTTCTCTGCAATGCCAACACGCCACTAAAAAATGCCACATTTTCAGTGCTGTTTTCCAGTGGCTCTACATTGATCCGGAGTGTTTTCAAGGAACTAGAGCACTTCAGAAGTATTCCAAGAACCGTGATGCAATGCTCATTGCCACAAGTCACAGCAATTGTGATGTCCTCCAACTGTGGTAAGCTCATCCACTGGAAAGCAGAGATGAACTTGGCACCAGCCTGCAGGCACTGAATCCACATAACCCATTAATTGTCTGTGTGAAACAAACCTTATTTTATGATGACTTTTTCACATGACCTAAAGTCTCTAAACGACTTGGGCATTCCAATCAAAAGTACATTGAGGACTTGTTAGACAACATAAAATGCATTAGCTACGAGGAGAGGATAGACAGTCACCTTCACTAAGTATTCATTAGCAAGTGCATTGAGTCTAGCTGCAGAAAAGGTGAAAGTCATTCGTTTAGAAGCAAACCTGAAAGAAATCAGAACTGATGTATAGTGAATTCAAATCCTGCAGATGCCCCAAGAAGTAATCAAGGCGCACAGGATTCTTTTCCTTGAGTTTGACGTCAATATACAAAGTTCTCACTGTTGTTCCGAGTCGCACAAATTCAGATATGCTATCCAGTTCCCAGGTGTGCCCATTCATATAAAGACTCTTAACAGCGGGCAAAGCCTGTATCTGAGGCTTTACATGACACAACAATTCCAGCTCCAAAAGACCTTGTCCTTCAGCGATCAGTTCTTTGGCATAGCTTATAGAGACCTTTACAAGCTTGGGTGCATTTGCATACACCCTCTGAATCGATTCCACGCATCCATCCAAGTCATTTAAAATCTCCAGACATTTAAGACTTGGGGCCCTCATAAGTGGACTAACTAAACCCCTGCAAGAGTTTAACTTCAAATGTTCCAATAGAGGGCATAACTCGACAAAAGCCTCTAGTGCAATATCACTAATAACAACCAAGTCTAAAAAACAAGACTTCAAAAGCTCAAAGCGACGGCATTGTACAGGTATTTCAGGAATCGAGCCATAGCAAAGATTCAGCCATTGTAACTTGCGGCAATCAGATAAATGTATCAACCTGTCTGACGCAGGTTTCACTAAATTAGGGTCAACAAGTGTGAGGTTCTCCAAAGAGCTCTTGACATGTTCAAGCCATTCACACACTTTGCCTTCAGAAAAATAGTCGTCTGGAATCCATGGCCACACTACTGGATGATATGTTATTTTTAAGTTCCGGATGCCACTGGTCTTCAAAAGCATTCCAGTCACAATAGCTTCGATACAAGATGCCTTCCGCTTAGTTTCCGCCCTGTTTTCAAAGAGTTGAAAAGATTCAAAGGTAAGACTGTCGACGGTTCGGCATAAAGCCTTCCAACGTTGGCAGACTGTGGAACATTGAGCCACAGTTTGGGCAAGGTTTAGCTTGGAAAAGATCAAGCATACGACTCCATCAGGAAGTCTATCAAAATTTGACATTATTTTCATTTTCGGCAACGTGTGGACTTTGCTTAATGTCATAACAACAGCTGGAAATAACTCTGCCCATGTCCAGCCAAACTCTTCTCAGGAGAGAGAGTCCTTAGACATAATTCTTCAGGTATAGAAACTGGCAAGGACTGCCCATGTCCAGCCAAACTCTTCTCAGGAGAGAGAGTCCGTAGACATAATTCTTCAGGTATAGAACCTGGCAACGACAAGCGTGGAGATAATCAGGACAGACTTTAGCAGCACACAGGGCTCGGAAAATTCCAGAAGCCTTCTAAAAGTCAAAATCTGACGACGAACTTGGGCTGTGGGACGGCAGAAATGGCATGGAGAGCTATGATGAAGGAATTCAGAAAACAAAACCGAAATGGGTTCCTCCATTCTAGACCCATGAAGAAAGCCCGGTCGTTGTTCGGGGACGCGCGAACCAACAAGAGAGAAGATAGGAGATGGGTTGTTCAGGAAATCAAATTTGAGAGTTGCACGGGACCGATTGACCCAGGAGCTCATCGAATTTCCCTGAATTGAGCAAGCGCAGCATCGCGTGAACAGGAGAGGAAGTCGACGATGATGAATCAAGCCCATCATCATGATGATGATGTTGTTGCTCAATGACCATCCACGTCACCTATCCACGTCATGATTCAATTCTCGCCCGTGCTAAAAATCCGGCTCTCCTCTCTCACCTCTTTTGGCAAGGATCGGATCCGCCTGGCTGATGCAACATGCCACGGTTGGAAGGAGAGGGGGTATCCAATGGAAATGAAGAAAGTTACTAACATGTGCCCCCTTACTCCAATAGGGTCCGACAAACCTTAGCTTGATGGACTGCAATCCGAACCACACATGTGCCCGACGTACGATACGACAACATCATCAATGATTCTCCTCCACACCTATCCTCTGCAAACTCTCTCCTCGTAGTCCACACCAAGTGCATCTTTACAAGATATAGTAAAGAATCCACCTATGCTCCACTAGTATCTATTGCAACTCAAAAAAGGGGGAGAGAGAGAGAGAGAGATTTAACACCAACAACATGCCTCAAAGATACATGCCAGCTCACCATCTACGTCACATGAATGCTTGCCTTCTTGCAGCATAGCAAATAGTTTAAAATGAGCTTTGAAGAGTCATGAATGCTCTGTAACCCTCATGGGTCCTTGCATTGGGTCACCTCTAAGTCCTAAAGTCAAGTTGATAGATCAATCCTAGGACAAATGGATCAACAAGCTCAAAATCATTGTATCGCCACGCCATCGCATAACAAGGAGTGTATCGCCACGCCACCGGCATAACAAGGAGTGTCCCACCTCACCATTGATATTGTCGACTGCACACGATCTACATTCACACCGTCTCATTCTCCTATTCATACCACCTTGCAACACTTGCATAGCCTCGGGCACCACCTCATTCATGCCACCTTGCAACCCTTGCATAGCCTTGCCCTTTGCTCTTATCCTACACGAAAATGAAAATGCATTTGCATCACAAAAACAGTCCCTATGATGTTTTCCTTACCAAAAAAAATTTAGCCAAGCCTCACTAAGAGCTTACTCTTGCGCACATAGATCAACCAAAATGGGACTTCATATTGTTCAAAACTAACCCACATCACATCCCCCGGCCACATCTTTTTAGCTTCCATTGTGCTTTATTATCTAAGCCCCAATGAGAACAACCACATGCACATGAGCACTCAGTAGTCTCATTTGTGGCATGGGTTCATCTCTAGTCTCTTTAGTTTGGTAGTAAAGATTCCTATAGAAGTCAATGGACCAAAAAGCAACATGCTAATCTTGATAAAGCTCTCTCTCTCTCTCTCTCTCTCTCTCTCTCTCTCTCTCTCTCTCTCTCTCTCTCTCTCTCTCACGCACGCACGCACGGCGTGCACATGTGCGCACACACACACACAAACTGTGTGTCACATCAATGTTCACCTTGGGGATTCGTGGGGATGATCCTTGCTCTTAAGAAATTAGCTTGCCTTCTTTTAAGAGCCCTAATACTCAAGCAACAATAGTGTCCAAGTGATGGTAAGCCCTATGGGCAAGTGAAAACAATTGAAATAGTTAAATTATGAGAAGATATATTATGTAAATCAATAATCTAATTTTGAGAATTCTCTCCTTGGCATGTTCATATAGTGGCTTTGAAGCTATGGAAGGACACAATTTTCAAGTTATAACAAACTACACAAGGAATTCCTATGTTAAGGATAGAATAACATTAGGTGTCCTCATTTCATGTGTGAAAAGTCTTACAATTTAACAACAAAGGGCCTATGACAAGGTGTGACTCTCTTTTTATTCGCAATAGATTTGTTAATGAGTCATCTCATCTTTATAGACAAGAAATTAGTGGAAATTTTCAAGAAAGAAATTTATAAGTCTATGATGTCAAAAGCATTGTCCTACTTGTGATGCTTGAAGCATTGAATGGGCTTTTCTACAAAGATGGCAAGTTAAGGACCACAACAACTCATTAGTTTGGTAGTGAAGATTTCTATAGGAATCAATGGACCAAAAGGCACCTCTCTCTCTCTCTCTCTCTCTCTCTCTCTCTCTCTCTCTCTCTCTCTCTCTCTCTCTCTCTCTCTCTCTCTTATTGTGTGGTGTTAACATCTAGTTGGGTGATAGGTGGGGATGGCCATTGCTCTTAGAGATTGGTTTGCCCTCTTTTAAGAGGCCTAATGCTCACATAACAAGAGTATGCAATGTATAGTAAGTCGTGTGGGCAAGCAGAACAAAATTTTCAAAAGGTGTGTGATGATAACTTGACAATTTGAACTTGCTCATATTCTTAGAGATTGGTTTGCCCTCTTTTAAGGGGCCTAATGCTCACATAACAAGAGTATGCAATGTATAGTAAGTCGTGTGGGTAAGCAAAACAACATTTTCAAAAGGTGTGTGATGATAACTTGACAATTTGAACTTGCTCATATTCTCCTTGGCAAATTCATGTTTATAGCCATGGAAGGAAACAATTTTGTTGCTATAACAAAACACACAAGTAACACTTATATAAAATATAGAACAACATTAGTTTTCCTTATGTCTTGTGAGAGAAGTCTTACAAATTGTGGCAAAGTGCCCATGCTATGGGTGTGACGCTCTTTTCTTTCACCAATAGATTGGTAAATGAGTCATTTTGCTATCATAGACAATACATTAATAGAAACTTACAAGAAATAATTTTATAATGTCAAGCATTGCCCTATATATGATGGGCCATTTATTTAAAAGACTTAGACCAAGGGCCCAAGGCTCTAGGAAAATAAATTTCAAGTAATTCATGTTGCTTTTTCATACCTTGTCCTTGTTGGCTTTTTGCTGGTACCCCTACTTCAATACACCTAAATGGCCAATTGGTGAGGTGGATAATTTCCTTCATAGTAGTCACTTTCCTTCATTCATTGGCCCACATAATAGAAAAAGCTACCATATTGATTACAAGGAGTGTAGAAAGGAAAGTAACCTTAATAGGGTCTTACTAAAGGAGTCTATCTTTTTGGATATTGTCGCATGCACTTTTTCTTGACAATGTTATGTAGACAAAACAAAAGACATTCCTTATTTCTTTACCTTCTACAAATAAAAATAGTTATTTCTCCTCTATGAGCATGTACAAGACAAAATGACTTTTCCTTACTAGTACCAAAGTCATGGAAAGGGCGAACCTAGAGGGCAATCTAGAAGCTTGTTGCACTTTTGGGCCTAAAAGGGGAGCCTGATGTCCATAAGTTTCATACTCAACTCATACCATTCTTTAAAAGGGCTGACATATAATTCTCTCAAATGGAAGAGGAGGCAAAGGGGAGGTGGGGGTTCTAAATGTTTTTTTGGCATGAAATAGGGTGACTTCTGCATAACAAGAAGTTAAGTTTGGCTATGTAATCGATTTCTATTATGTGAGGACAAGAAAATAATATATATATATATTTGAGAGAGAGAGAGAGAGAGAGAGAGAGAGAGAGAGAGAGATGTCTTAGAACCCCCTTACAAAAGCCATTACTTCTATTCAAATGCTAAATTTACCAAACTGTATTAGCCTTCGTGCTTTCCCCCTTATTCTTTAAACTTAGTTGACATTTTAGAGAAGACATGGCTGCCAATAGCCAATTAGGACTTCATTGAACATGGTCTTGTTTTCCTTGATACCTTAGTGTCATAACTCTCTATACAAAAGTTGAATGAAAAATTTCCCAAAATATGTTCTTTACCTTATAAAATTTTAAATTATATTTAAGGGAATTTTAGGATTATATTTTAGGAAAGAGTTGAACAGCAACAACCAACTATGTCTTTATAAGGAAAATGCTCTTCTTTTCTTCTCTACCTTGGAAACGTTTCACCTACCTATAAAATGTATTTGATTAAAAAAATCTCCCAAATGTTCATGGAGGAGGATGTGATAATATCATACACAATTTAGCTAGATGGATGGCAGTAGGGGGCCTCTTTTACCATCCTTTTTTTACACCTGGGCCAAAATATTTGGTTTTTGACCTTGTAAGGTGTTTATGGGGTTGTGAGAAAAGGGATGGGATATTCATGTAATCATGTAAATTTTTCTATGATTTGTATTCGTGAACTCCCTTTTCACAAATTCACACACACGATGATGACAAAACCTTCCCGGTCAAGAAAAATAAGAAATTGGCAATCGCCACCAATATTATGACCTTTATTGGTGGTACTAGCACATTGTACTGCCGATACAAAGATGTTTATCATTGATAAATATCATAATTGTTAAATATCCTCGTGCACCAATAAGAGAAATGCATCGTTGGCGAAACCAGGCACAAATTCCACCGGTTGTAATCTTACATTTATTGATGGTATATTGTGTGATACTGCCAATAGTGTGATAACTACCATCGATATTAGAGATGTACCAATGGTATAGTCTTGTGTAGCATGGTACTAGTATTGCCTTAAGTATATAAGGATACCGCTGCTTCATTTTGCAATGATTTTCATTCAAGAGGTAAAATCTCAAAGAGAGGGGTGGTTTTTGTCATTTTTTAATTTGAATGCATGTCATTTTTTGTGTTGCATGCATGAAAATTGTAAGCTAACTATCAAAACAACAAACACACATGCAATCTATATCATTGCATGCTTGCGCCTTGTGCTTGAATCTATGCATGCATATTATTTTGCTTGCATCAACCAATATCTTCACACAGCATCCACCTTCTAACTTCACACAACACCTTCTACCGTTTCCAATGTCAGGAAAGGAGCCACATCGAGAAGTAAAAGAACACATAAGAGACCATAAACATGAGAAGAGATTGAAGAAGAAGAGCAGCATGCCAATGAGATTCAGGCAGCTTTTAAGCGAAAGTGAGGAAAACGAAGCTCATTTTGATGAGAGCCAACGCTTGAAAAGACAAATAATAGATGAAGTGGCCCAGAAGACTGTGATGGCTCTTAGTACAATTGGTAAGCTTAAAGAAATTGAACGTGTGTCTATGACAAGAGTGAATGGAGCACTGAGCCTCTTTGCAGGTAGTGTTTGTCACCATCTTGCTCGATGGGGTCCCTTATTGAAGGCATCAAAGATGCATTACTATGTCTAGTGTGTCGGGTAGTTTTTGATGCATCTAGCGGGTTCTATGTTACACCTTGTAGCCATAGGTTTCTTCTTGCTACAAGCCATGTAAGCACGTAGGTTATGTCCACTTTGTTGGGTAGCGGGCTGAGTTTCCATGTTTTCTATATATGATTTTGGGATTGGCAATTTGATGCTCCCACAATAGCTAATGGCTCCAGATTCTTAACCTCTATAAGATGAATGTCCTTGTAATTGGAAGTTATTTGAATGCATAACATCTTCATGTACTTGTTCATATATTAACTTGTTCTTAATAGTTTAATATTTAATGTAAGTTGTATGTACTTGACTCTTTAAAATACTTCTTTCAAGTTACGTATATAATCATTCACCAAGCAAACCCATTGTGATTGAAACAAATCCATCAAAGCAACCCATTAAATTAAGCATGCAAACGATCATTAACACATACGTGCTAACATTAAACCAATGCTAACAAATATGCTAGCATATAATTATTAGCACATATGGACTAACAAAATTTTTTATAAACAAGAAAGAACAACACTTAAATTTAAAAAAGTACAAAAGTTTTGTTTGTTGAGTAGATGTATAAAAGTTTTGTTTCTTGAGTAGATGTACATTTGTATTGTTTGAGTGGTATATTATGAGGCTTTGGCATCAAATCCCTATTTGGGCCTAAGGAGAGCCTAAGAGGTGAGACAAGAGTGAGACAACCTTTCTTCTTCCCACTTGAATCTTTTGTGAAGAAAGTAAAGCAATAAAAGACCTAGAGTCATAAAAATATGGAGATCAAGAAACACGATAAAAGGGCCTAGATAATTTCAAGAAGATATTAGGGAAAAGGTTTATTGATGTTGAATTTGAGTTCCACACCACCAATGGAGAAAAGAAGAGGGACCAGAGGAGAGGTGACCTCCATAAGAGGTGAGGATAGATGGGAGAAGATCATTTGGGGAGAGAGAGAGAGAGAGAGAGAGAGAAAGAGAGAGAGAGAGAGAGAGAGAGAGAATTAAGAAGAAAGATTTATTAATGTCTTTGGAAGGGCTCGCGGGCCTATGAGACAAATTAGAATCCAAGGGTAACTCATACAAGCCACTGTGGGCTGAGGCAAAAAGCTCGCTAGCGCCCTTTGCTGGGTGCTAAACTCAAACTCAAAAGTAGTACTCAAAATACATAGCCATGTGCCATGGTGGCTCTCTTGTGAGCTGCGAAGACATCTCATATCTATGTTTGTCGAGTCATTTCTCACTGTGGCAACTTGCAAGGGGCGTAGTTCTGTGATCTCTGTATCTAGTGGACTAGTACTCAAAATACATAGCCAGGTGCCATAGTGGCTCTCCAGTGAGCTACAAAGAAATCTCATATTTGTGTTTGTTAGGTCCTCTCTCACTGTGGCGGGGGGCATAGTTTTGTGATCTATATATCCAATCGGCCATATCAAGAGTGAAGCCTTGTGGCTCAAACATTCCCCTCTAAGTAGAGCTGGGATGGGTTGAACCTCTATCATGTATGCTTTGGTCAACATCTCCATAGCGTGTGGTCTCCGGACAGTCTCTCACTCCAACACTCCATGCCTTCTCTTCCCTTAATCCATGTTGTCCTCATGTGGGATATCTCCTCCTACTCTCGTAGCATCGCACTGCATTTGTTTGCCTCATAATGTCGATCCAAAACTTCTCTAAAATCAATTTTGATTGCAGAATGTTTAGGCTAGCAGCATAGTTCCATCGGCCTTGTGTTTTGCCATCAAGTTATATCTTGTTGTATTGCTTTGTCGTTATTAGATCCAATGATCGAACTTAGGCTAATATAATCTCCATGCTTCACCAATAGTCACCAACAAACACACCCAAGTTGCTAAGATAATCTCCATCAAGCCATATTAGTCCTCTTTCACTTCACAATCTAGAGCATTGGCTACAAATTTCACCAAACCAAGATAGTGTCCTTCTAGTCCATATTATCAACTTATTGCCTAAATTTGCAATTTCATATTACAATGGTAATTTGACTCTGCTTCATGCTCTCTTGGGTGTGGATAATAAACCTAAGATCAAAACGCTTACAAATTGCAATTGAGTAGAACGAGTATTACTTGATATATGGACTATCAAATGATTCAAGTAACCAAATCAAGGCACCAATATTATTCCCATGCCTAAGGCAAATGCCTTGAGTTTCAATATGTTGATCTATCAAACCATAGTGAAGAGTACATACATTGAGCATAGGTGACCAAGCCCCCAAGGATTGAGCTAGCGTGCTCCCCTCCTAGCCACTATTTTGGTACCTCCAACCACCCCCAAGCTTGAGGTCTAGGTCAAATAGAAAGCTAGTCCACTTGTTGACAATGCACGTGCCCCATACCACATGCCCGTTCCACCAAGCTGCTAGTATTGACCGAGTCCACATGCTTGGGAACCACCTCCCACGAGATGTCCTGAGCAATGAGCCCTTGGCTTGTCTTTATAAGCCTAGCCTTACACCTTTGCTATCTTAAATTATAAGAGCTATGCCCTAAATGGCCTATTTTCCACACAATGCCCATTTTCCTCAAATTATTCACTTTTCTTGGAACAGCACTTTCCAAGGCTCTCCAGGCTAGCTCCAACCTGACCAATGCTAGATTATGTCTAACCCTTGATTAGACTGCTCTCCAACCCTTAGTTTGGGCCAAAGTTAGGTTTGACCTTTTCAGCCCTGGCTAGTACCAACCTCAGGTTAGACTACTCCTAAATGCCAGTCCTACGTTCTAATGGCCTTAACCCTAATTCTGGTTACATGGTTAGTCCAATGAAAAATCTCTCCCTCTCTTGTACTGTGTACATGGGACACAATAGCTCTATAGATCTTGATTTTCAACCGTCCTGCATTTTCTTCTCTGCCCCCCAGATCCGCACACAAAGGAAAAAAGGGTTAACCTGAGCTCCCCAGCACAGTTTCTCCAAGTTCCAACTAAAAACTACAATGCAAAGATTACAGATGCTCTTATGTTTGGTAGCTTTGCGCCTTGTTTTATATACAAAAGGAAGATCCATACAGCAAGAGGTCACATCGTAAATGGTGAGCCCCTCAATCTAAGAACAAGAGCCCCCTACAAAAGCAGCCATGTACATAAAGTATTTATCACATGATAGCTAATTGTCAAACTGAAAAACAGACATTTTTCTTCTCAGCAGAAACAGTATTATAAAAAGGGTTCCAATTAGTCTTGCCATCAAGCATAGATTGCCAACAGTATGTCCCGTCAGAAGAACTGCATGATACATCCAACAGTGGCCATGATTTTTACAAAATGGTCTCCCAGTTGTGCCCAAATGATAGGAACATTTTTACATATAATGCCTAAGCATCACTTGTTATCATACAAAGGTAAATCAATCGTCGTGTGACACTTGCCAAAATGTAGTTATCATACAAAGGTAAATCAATCGTCGTGTGACACTCGCCAAAATGTAGCTTCAGGTCCAAAAGGAGCTTGTACGACAAATCTTAAATAGCATTATTTGAATGATACTAGACGTGAAAACCGTCGAGACAGAGAGATCTGCGGAAAGGATGTGCGAGAATAAGGGGATGTAGGTCCTCCAAAATCTGACGAATCCCTCAAAGCCTCTCTCCAAAATTTCAACACATGCAGGCTCTCCTCCTCTGTGTAACGCTGGATAGCAATCCGTGATGCAAAACCCTTTCGCCTCATAATCTGGCAGATTTCTCCAGGGTTGTTTGCTGCTACAGTAACAAGATAGAACCACCCCTTGCTTGACAAGAGTGAGTCTACAACTGCCAGCATGCGATCAATCACTGTACGACCACGATCCCCACCAGCCCATGTAGAAATGATCCCATCTAGCCCCACGTCTTCTTCTGGAGTCGGCACATAAGGAGGGTTGAACACAAGCACATCAACTGCCCCACTTAAGCGTTTCTCAAGTCCTGACACAAGATCTGTGACAATGACATCAGCATCTATATGGTGGGCTGTAAGGGTACAAGTTGTGACCTTTACTGCTGCCTCACTGATATCAGTAGCCAAAAACTGCACCTTGTCTTTATCATCACCAAGAATCAGTGCAAGAGAAGTGATAACATAGCCACTGCCACATCCCACCTCCAAACATATACTTGGTTGAAGATCTCTCAAATGAGCTCTATCAGCAAGGAGAGCATCAACAAGTGCAAAAGAGTCATCACAAGGCTCATAAACCTCAGGGTCATGTCCAAGAAGTCGTATATCTGCACTTTTTCTTTGAGGAGAGGGAACCTGCAACTCAGAGAATTGGTATCACACTAAAGTGGAGGTAGCGTAGATTGTACCTTCCCACATAATTCACTTAAAGAAGACAAGAACATATCCACTGGAGTTATTTTCAAGGCAACAGAATCCCATTCAAACTTAGAGCAACCAAAAACCCAAAGGAAGATGATAAGCTCAACCCAGCCACTGAGTTATGGAAACAGGTCAAAACAGAGCCCTTGCAAAGAACTAGGGAGGCCATAAATATACTACAGTGACAGTGACCCACAAGGTTGAAAACCACAAACTCTGTCACCAACATCATCAGTGCCCAACAGTGTAAACCATAGTATAAACATACGCTCTTACACATATCCACACGGACCCACACAATTGAGCATTCACCCCTACTTACATCAAGATGAAGTTTAATTGCATGAGAAAGTAGGAATCCATAACATGTCCCTTTGCTGTGCTTTCTGTTGTAATATGTATCACCACCTGAAAGATCCACTACACAATTCTTTCTGCTTGAATTTTACTTTCATTATGGTCCTAATTCAAGTGGCCTTGACATTAATATCGCAATGTTATCACTCCATGAGACCGTCCTTGTTTATAAATAGTAGTAGTAAGAACTACACTATGATACAATTCGCCAATTGGATTACGTAGAAAAGGGATATCATCCTTGCAAACAGAAGAACACATCTCACTCCCCTTTACGTAGGGGCCTCACACCTGCACAGCAGGAAGCATGCAGACCAATTCCTGGAAACACACAGGAAGGCCCAAGTGCCAAACCTGAAGGGGGAGGACCACCCAGCAACTCATGAAAGTCTTGGAACATTTCTGCAACCACAGTGGGCTAAAGGTAAAATGTGGAAAGACTACGCAATAGGCACATGACATTATATGGGCAATTATGGCTTTGTATGAGAGGGTCACAGGCAGAGTGCACACCGCAGGGGGTTGTCAGAGAAGGTAAGTAACAACATTGGGTAAAGCAGGGGTGTCCCCTCCCCCACGCTCTTTCAGCCTCTACATTGATGAGCTGGCCTCTTTTCTGGATACGCAAGGATTGACCCTGGCACAGTCTGTCATACATATCCTGCTGTATGCAGGCGGTGTGCTGCTGATCTCAGACACAGCAGAGGGGCTACAGATGCATTTGACAGCCTTGCAAGCTTTTGTGAGAGCCAAGACATGAAGGTCAACCCAGTAAAACTAAGGTTATGATCTTCAACGAATGAGCACGAATGATGCTCAGCTTCACAGGTCCCGAGTTTACCATGAAACCAACAGCACATGCATGTTGACCAGAGGGCATGCCATCATTTATCATGACTCGAGAGACTGCTTTAAAGCACATTTCCAGCACATGAGCATGATATCACTACTCTTTGATTCTCTAATTTGACCAGCGGTCTTATGTG
Source organism: Dipteris shenzhenensis (assembly GCF_047967505.1). Lineage (NCBI taxonomy): Eukaryota > Viridiplantae > Streptophyta > Polypodiopsida > Gleicheniales > Dipteridaceae > Dipteris > Dipteris shenzhenensis. The sequence goes on along the minus strand of NC_141596.1, from coordinate 46,269,849 downwards.
CAAATGCTTTTTGGCTTCAAAGAGGATGAGTGAACGGATTTTGAAGGACTACAGGTCATGATGCTATCTCGTATGATCCAGGGGAAGAGATGTACTCCACATGACATCATTGTATCAGAGCTTGTTGCGAAACCCCTCCACACAAATGCCAGGTATCGTCTATACATATTGTAGCTAAGGGAGATAAACACTGCTGGTATGCACGAGTCTTCAAATGGTTCTGATCACAGACATGTCTATCCACCACTTACCACCATATTAGTACTTAGTAGATGTTCCTTCCCTGTGTCTGACATAGTAGGACACTCATCAGATGCGTATCGTAAGTACACATCCATAAGACATGGATAAAGACTTGACATAGGTCATCTTGCAAAAAAATTACATGTATCTCCTGCGCAACCACACGGCACCAAGATGGCCTTCTACAGAGAGCATTTCCTCCAATTGAGCACCCGGATCACCATGGGCCAGCAGAGGACTTCCTCTCATAGATTGAAGATCAAGGCAGGTCACGAGATTACAGCCATACGACACTATAGAGATTTGAGGCTCTACACCCTTTGTGACATGTCACAAAGGGTGTCACCCTAGGTATTATGAGATACGAGGGAGTATCACTACCTTTTTACCCATGGATACACGGATATGAACAAAGTCATTGACTATCTAGGTCAGAGATGTGCTGCACTATTCATACACAAGGTTCCCTGACTTAGTTCTAGACTCATGAGACCTGCCATGAGGCATGGCCCCAAACAGCTAGAGATCACAAACGACTTCATCATATAAGAAAAAGTGGATGGGAAAAGTGGGTATCAGGACCTTAACTTTTAAGTACGCCTGGTCAGTAGAAGACTCCAACACAAGCCCAGCAAGCACCACGCCCCATCCAAGGTACCATCACTGCAATGCACCAAGCTGCTGCTCAAGTTACTCATGCCCAACAAATGGCATATGACACATGAGAAGATATGATAGGAACTCCTCCTGACTTCTTTTTTGCAGTCCTAGTTTAATCAGCTTCTAGTTCCCCTCATTGGGTGTCATGACAAGAGAAATCACTAATTTGTGATTAGTAGACATTAGAACATTATTATATATTATATGCCAATATAATGGTGTAGCATGTATTTGTATTTATGATGGACACTAACCGAATTGTTATGGCAGTGGATCATCTGAGTAAAAGTGTATGCAAGAGAAAGAGACGAGAGGATTCAGAAGAGGAATCTGCCGATTCAAGTAGGAGGAAGTGTCATGATGAAAAATCACTAATTTGTGATTAGTAGACATTAGAACATTATTCTATATTATATACCTTTGTAAGACTACAAATTCAGAATTTTGTTGTTTTAAACACCAAAATTCTACAAAGAAATAAAAGAGAAAATGAAAGGAAGAAAAATGAGGTAACAAATTTTTTGGGAAAAACAAAAGGTAGACATACTTAGCAAGCAAAGCAACACTTACGTCGTCATCAGTGCCCAAGCATAAGCAACTGTCACCAATTCGTATTTCTCCCCAAAAGTAAAGAAGAGTCTTTATCAAATTGACTATGATCAAAGAAAATTGACTTTGGTTCACTAGAATAAGTTTTACTACCTGTGCTTTGGATTGGTAAAAGAGAAGTGTGGGGACGCCCACAAGGGACTAGGATTAGTCTAAGAACTAGGAATGCATGCATTTCGCTAACCTTTAATGGGTTAGAGTGTTGAAATTTGCTTGTGCCATGTGTAGGACCTAAGAGAGTGCAAAAAGGACCCAAGAAAAGTAAATACTAAAGACAAGGGGGCGCCTCATTAAAAGGAGGGCCCACAAGATTAAAAGGTGCCTAAAAGCTCCAGAGCACCAAATTTAGAAGGAAAAAGACTAAAAGCTTGGCTTTTTGTAAAAGTAGCTTTTAGAAAACATGCCCTAGCTTTTTGCTGGGCCTAGTCTATAAAAGAAAGGCCACTGGCCTTCTAGATTCATTCAAGATTGTACGCAGACTTATGCTCTTTCATGAGCTAGTTGTACAAAGATTATTCTATTGCAATAAAGACCTTAGGGGGGGGTCCAACCCTTATTTCTGGGCCCTAATGTGGTGTCTTGTATTTGTTCTCTCTCCCAGACCCCTCTTTCTGTTGCTGTGATTCACTTCTACTCCTCCCAGGCTGAGTTGCGATTCATTCCAGCATCATATCTTCGACTCTTTGATACGTACAAGTGCCCAAAAAGAGTGCAGCTGCAGCGATCCAGTTCCCAGCCCTCCTGAAAGATCATCTACTTGCTGCGATTAGGGTTTTCAGCCCTACCTGGTACCCAGAGATGCTGCGAAAACACCCGGACCTGCTGCGAATTGATTCCAAGAAGCCTAGCACTGCTGCGATTTGGTCTAAGGGTGCCCAAAATCCTGTACAAGCTATTCTTCGGGACGGTCTAACCCTTATTTCTGGGCCCTAATGTGGTGTCTTGTAGTTTTTCTCTCTCCCAAACCCCTCTTTCTATTGTTGTGATTCACTTCTACTCCTCCCAGGTTGAGCTGTGATTCATCCCAGCATCATAACTTCGACTCTTTGATGCATACAAGTGCCCAGAAAGAGTGCAGCTGCAGCGATCCAGTTCCCAGCCCTCGTGGAAGATCATCTACTTGCTGTGACTGGGTTTTCAGCCCTACCTGGTGCCCAGAGATGCTGCGAATTGAGTCCAAAGCACCCAGACCTGCTGCGAATTGATTCCAGGAAGCCTAGCACTGCTGTGATTTGGTCTAAGGGTGCCCAGGATCCTGGACAAGCTATTCCAAGGAGTAGAGCCATATTGCGATTTGTTCCAGAAGCTATTTTGTGTGTTGCAAACTGCTTAAAAGTGTCATAATAGCAGTGATTTTATAAAGTATTTTCAAGTATCTTAAGGTTTGGTTACAGTGTATTAGAGCATAGAATTTCCATTTTCCTTGGTGGAAACGGTCCAAGGCTAGCACGGAGCTGTGAATCAAGGTGAGGCACACCTGTTTTTGTATCAGTTCAAGTGTTGGGAGGGTGAGGCGCACCGACTGTGACATGATTCTTGCTCGAGAAGGTGGAGCGCTCATGTTTGTAAACTAATACACATCCAAGAAGGTGGGGCACTCCTGTTTGGAGGCTCGGCACTAGGGAATTTGGACTACTTGTATATCTTTTAAGAATTGAAGAGTTAGATTCATGATAGATTCAAGATCAGACCCTATTTGAGGGTAGTATGTTCAAAGTTGGCAAGTTGATAGTCATGCGCCTGATTTTATGATCTTCAATTAGGGAATTGAGTTATGATAACTAGTCATGATCATCAGTTATGTTCTTATGGATGATGAGATGATCAAGTATCTGATCCTTTATGGTGGAATTCCATGTATGATGTGGTCATTATTGACCAAGTATCTCAGTTTCAAGTTATATTATCTCAGTTGCAGGAGTTTCGGTTATGATATTTGGTTTTGTTGTTTTCTTGTCATGGAGCATGACATGCTCAAGTACCAGCCCTCAATATGGCAGTATTTTATGGTCATTATTGACCCAGTATTTTCTTCAGGATTCTATTATTCAATAGTTTCCATTGGGATTTGTTTTATACAAAAACTCTTATGGCTTCTCATGGATTATTATGGCCAAAGCGAAGAATTTTACAGTTCATATGTCAGTTATATATCCTTTTGGAAAGTTTGAGAACCCTCCAAGTTTATGTCTGACCAGCATGAGTATCGGTATGGAGATTATCACTTCATTCAGAAAGATTTGAGAGTATTCTCAAAGAAAGAGGATATGGAAAGATTCCAAGAAATAGTTTTATTAAGGCTAAGTATCTTCTTTATGTTGATAAGGTTTGCCTTATGAAGATCTAACTCTTGTATGGCAATACAAGGAGAAAAGTGGACTGTTTTCTTGAATTTGTTTCAGGAAGACACCTGTCATGAATGAGAAGTCAATGAGTGTGATATGCCCAAATATTGGCCATGTGATTTATTGCTTCCTTTTTATTTGGATTTAAAGATGGAGTTGCATCCAAAGAAGCCGAGGGGAATACAGAGCCCTTGGAAGAAGCAATCATTTCAGAACTATCTCTAGTCCAGCTTGTGAAAGTCAAAGAAGAAGCAGGCAACTCCAAGTGAAAGGGGCATGAACTTGCCAAGAATGAAGGACATTATAAGTACTGGATGGGAAACTTCTCTGAGTGTATCTACAGACATTATGGTGATTCTAAAAAACAAAGATGTCAAGAGCTTTGTCATTCCAAGGAATTTGGACCAAGAATATTGACATGATCGAGAATGGCACTAGATCGAGAAAGGGCTTATGGCTGTCCAGTGCTCTTAAAGAGCGTGAAAAAGAAGGGCCTATGGCTGCCCAGTGCTCTTAAAGAGCAAGAAATGCCAAAGAAAAGCAAGAACTTCCATGTGGAAAGAAAGAGTTTTAAATGCAAAAACAGGGGCGTGTGGTTGCGTAGTGCCCTGGAAGGCCAGTCGGCCAAAAGGAGCAGAGAATGCCACAAGACTAATCTAAGCCAATGACCAGCAATTACCGTATTCCAAGATCCACTTAAGGTGGAAGAGATGGAGGAGACCCTCCAACAAGAACAGATTGTGTACTGCACAAAGAAGAAAAGCACCTAGAGGCAAGTTTATCAACGGTTATCTTGCCAAGTCACCAATTGGTATTTCTCCCAAGAAATAAAGAAGTGTCTTTATCAGATTGACTACGATCAAAGAAAACAGACTTTGGTTCACTAGAATAAGTTTTACTACTTTTGCTTTGCAATGGTAAAAGAGAACTGTGGGGATGCCCACAAGGAACTAGGATTAGTTCAAGAACTAGAAATGCATGCATTTCGCTAACCTTTAATGGGTATGTTGGAATTTGTTTGTGCCATGTGTAGGACCTAAGAGAGTGCAAAAAGGACCCAAGAGTGGGGAGAAAAGTGTAAAAAGCAAGTCCCACAAGGCTCAAAAAGTAAAGACAAGGAGGCACCTCATTAAAAGGAGAGCTCACAAGATTAAAAGGCACCTAAAAGCTCCAGAGAACCAGATTAAAAGAAAAGAGACTAAAATCTTGGCTTTTTGTAAAAGCAGCTTTTAGAAAGAAGGCCCTAGCTTTTTGCTAGGCCTAGTCTATAAAAAAGGCCCCTGGCCTCCCAGATTCATTCAAGATTGTACTCAGGCTTATGCTCTTTCGTGAGCCAGTTGTGCAAATCGTGAGCAGTAGTACAAAGATTATGCTATTGCAATAAAGACCTTCGGGGGGGTCCAGCCCTTATTTGTAGGCCCTAGTGCGGTGTCTTGTATTCTTTCTCTCTCCCAGACCCCTCTTTCTATTGCTGTGATTCACTTCTACTCCTAGGCTGAGTTGCAATTCATTCCAGCATCATACCTTTGACTCTTTGACGCGTACAAGTGCCCGGAAAGAGTGCAGCTGCAGCGATATAGTTCCCAGTCCTTCCGGAAGATCATCTACTTGGTGCGATTAGGGTTTCCATCCCTACCTGGTGCCCAGAGATGCTCGAAAGCACCCAGACCTGCTGCAAATTGATTCCAAGGAGCCTAGCACTGCTGCGATTTGGTCTAAGGGTGCCCAAGATCCTCTACAAGCTATTCCAAGAAGTGGAGCCATATTGCGATTTATTTCAGAAGCTGTTTAGTGTGTTGCAAACTGCTCAAGAGTGTCATAATAGCAGTGATTTTATTGCTAAAGTATTTCAAGTATCTTAAGGTTTGGTTACAGCAGCCATATCAGGTTTCTAAAGACCCGCGTAGTCTCTTCGGCAAACCCAGTGTTTACTAAAAATAAATTTAAAAAACAACACAAAACAAAACCAAAAAGAAAGAAATAATAAATAAGAAGAAAGGAAGAGGGTGACTGAGCAAAAATAAACAACAAATCAATATGCTGCAAAAGAAGCTGACGTGCAGCACGACCCAGGGAAAGAGTATCCAGATGCCCAAAATGTTCAATCATAGACTCTCTCAATCTACTACAGGATTAGAGGTTGATATATATGATAAACGTGAACAACCTGAATATAGTGAGTTACAAATTATAAAAATGCCTCACATTGACTCAAACATGTCTAACTTGGCAAAATATGGAATCACTTCTTTCCAATTCCATAGATTTTTTCGCCTTAGTATAACTAAGGAGTATTTTATCACTCAATGTAGTAATTTGATCACTTTGCTAATACACAAGAGGTATAATCCAAGAAAAATAGTGAAAAAAGTTCGCACAATCTTAGATTTTTATCTTCGGTGTATTAACCTTAGGCATGTTTAGAAAGATCTAAGAAAACACAAGAATCCCCTCTTGAAGGTGCAATTAAGTTCACAAGAGTCACGAAGATAGATTCCTTCTCCAAAAGCACTAGCGTCTTTGTACATAAAGTCTTGAAAGTCAAGAACATCTTGAGCAAATAAATCATCTATAGAAGGCCTAACTTGGCTAAGCTTATGTAAAACGATAGGGCAAGTATAGATAGAAATAAGACCTTGCATAAACTCAAATTCATAAGCGAAAAGATAAAAGTTTACTAAAACGACAGCACAATTAGTGCCCATAGGGATTCCTATACTTTGTTGAGACAAAGAATCACCTATTAAGATGTAAAGATTATCTTTAAAAAAATATATCCAAGAGAAAACATCTTCAACACTTATATTATACACCAATTTATATCCAAGGGAGAGAGAGAGAGAGAGAGAGAGAGAGAGCAGGGAGGAGAGAGAGACAGGGGGGGGGAGGGAGAGACAGACAGACGGGGGGGGAGGAGGCAGCGGCAAGCAAAGAAATCTACAAATTTCGAGGAGGAGGTGAAGGAAGGAACGTGCAAAGTTTTACCCAATCTAGGTGAATGCAATAGTTCTACCTCATCTAGGCCACCATTGGGGGGGAAAAGAAGACTCTTAAAAGGACAAGGAAATTCTGGATGCGGAGAGACTACCAAACACCAAAGGACCGCAAACGACAATGAGGCAATGCAACTAAAAACCATAATGAAACATAAGAGCAATCCCTATATGAGAAGCCAATTAAAGGAAATCCACCTATTCAACCTCTTGGGAATGAAAAGGTTACTAAAGAAGAAAAGTTAGCACCTCCATGTGTACTTCAAGAACAAGAAAAGGTTAAGACGAGCATAAATGGGAATGAGTACCCACAAGAAAAGTTGAGTCCGTAGAGCAAAGAGTCACCTGAAGATAGAAAATACAAATACCAGTATCAAATGAGAAAACTTGAGAGATCCTAGAGGCAATAGGAAAGGGGAGAATGCATTAGAGTGCATTGAAGTAGATGCATGGGTCAACGGTTAAGGATAGGCCTAAATGGGACTGGAACTTGAGTGATCTCAAGGGACATTAATGAAAGGGTATCACCCTTCATTGTGAATCTCATGTAGCATTCTCTATTCACCTTGCATTCATCCAACATCTCTATCCCACCTTGCACGTAGGCCAAAAAGAGAAACAAGTACTCTCACGAGGTCGCTCTTCCCCCATTGGAGGGCCAATCAACATTCAAATTATGCAAGCATTGCACACAATTGCATTCTTGAAAAGTCTGGTTCTTCACATGCGGGATGTACTCTCATGATCATTTCAGTGTTCTTGGTCATTAACTTTTTTGGCCGTCTGCAGATTCTAATCTCTCTCTCTCTCTCTCTCTCTCTCTCTCTCTCTCTCTCTCTCTCTCTCACACACGCGCGCGCACGCACACTCCCTCTCCCCCTCCCACTCGCATTCTTGGTAAAATGCACATATTTTCTTTTCCAAAGGATGACGTTGTTCGGGCTGCTAGAAATTGTAACTAATTCATAGTAATGTTTGCGGCCCCATCAAGACTCCATCGTTGGGGAATCATCTCTACTTCGTCACCCTTCATTTGCGTGAAAAAAGGCTTAATGGAAGGGGGGGCAGCCACATGCTGACATGTGGATTTAATGGGAGTAATCCCATAAGCTAATGTGTGTATTGGGGGGCCTTGGATATAAAGGCCTCATTTGCCCTCTCCTTTCATCCCTCATGGGATTTTTTGGGAGGAGAGAGAGGCTCTTTGCATGGCTAGGGGGCGAGGCTTATGACCTCCTGTACATGGTGCCCACATCTGCGCCTACACATTTATTGATGATTTTTCAAGGTTCGCTTGAGTGGTTCCACTCAAGGAAAACTCCAAAAGTTTTATGGTCTTCAAGCACTTCATTGCTTTGGTTGAAAATAAGTCATGTGGCCCCTTGAGGCATGCCAGTCAGCCTGTTGTACCAATCGATTAGGGGAGTTGTGGAGCCTATATATACCCCCAGCCACCCTTTTTTGTCTCATCTCATGTATCTCACATTGGAGGTTTTGCCTGTCGCGCGCATCCACAAGCACGTGGCCATACTGGCTGGTGCCAACGTAGGCAGCCAGGTCAACTACCACGCAGACATCCATACAACCATGCCACCTTGTGCAATCAGCAATCAGCACACAGTCAACAGACAGTCAATGCCACATCATCGCAGGTAAAAACACACAGTTGACTCTTTTTTTGGTCAAAAAGTCAACGCTTTGACTTTTTTTGGACATTGCCTTTTTTATTGACCTAGTCAATGGTCTGCGTTGACCAGGTCGGCCAAGCTGACCTAACAGCGTATAATAGGGCAGCCTCTGGCCCTCGTTCTTCATCCCACATTTCGACACTTCGACTATCAGAATAGTAGCAGCAAGGCCTCCCTGCAGCAAAAAGCAAGGTAGTCTCAGCCTCTTCAAGGATCTAGTGAGGATTCACCTCCTCTAGATAGTCTAGTCTTCCCAGTTTTGAGGTGAGGGTTTCAGCCCCTTCATACAATTGTATTCTACCCGTTGGGCATTCATTATTCAGTTGTCTCTATTTCCTCTTTGGAGGTCCACTACATTCTCTCCCTCTGATTTTCTCACTCACATCCACAGCATCACTGTGTATTGAGTGAATCATCTTGCAGTTGCAGTTAGCATTGAGCAAGAGAGAGAGTGAGGATAGTCTATCCCCGATACATTCCTAACAGTGCAAAGGGCTTTTCCCTAAGATCCCTTGCAGTCTCTCTCTCTTTCCTTTCAGTTCAGTTTGTTTGGTTTGGTTTGCTCTCTCTTTTCTATTCAGTTTCCGCTACACTCTCACATCGTATCAAAGCCAAAGGTAGGCTCGAAACCAGACGTGGAGGAAGCCTAGAGCAGCAAACTGTGTAGAGATTAGGGCTGCTATTTGGAGGTGTCACAAGAGGAGTGCGGGAGCTGCAGCCAGTTTGGGTGTCAAGGCAGGTGCGTAGTCTTTGAAGGGTGTTTTCATATTCGAAAGGAGGTGTCTTTGAGGGATGGAACAAGGAGGGTGTGATGGCACCTAGGCCCCAAGCCTCTTCATTATCTTCTCCAACCTTGTCCTCCCTTTCTCCGTCAATCCTCTTCTCTACCTTCTTTCCCATCCATTCTTTCTTCTTAGTTCGACTCTCTCGTCACTTCGACACGGCTATACCCTGGCTGAGATGGTAGAGAGCAAAATGAAAATTTCCACATTACCACCTTCCATTTGAACTGTCAGTTGGTTGGACTCAATTACGGTGTGTGGTGGGTCAAGATGGAGTCCGCCGTCTTGCAGTCTATGATTTAGCAATTCATATTGGTGGGGGTTGTTAGGCCTACCCCTCGTAGAAAATCTTGGGATCCTACAATAGGAGGAGGCAGAGACCATGCCTTAGCTCTAGGACTATGTCAATGCAAGAGTAAGGTCTTTCATTTTCCTAAACTGTACTCCTCAAGTTATTAATCATGTGACATCTAGGAGATGAGAGGGGGTGTCAGAGTTGAGCATCTGTTCATGTACGATAGTTAGGGTAGAGAGTGAGGGCCTTGGTTGTGGGCGTGCCCGCCCCTAGTGAGGCTAGTGTAGAGTAGGGTTGGCCTAGGTGGTATATCCCGCCTCTTCCGGAGCAGATCTACCAACCAGAGGCTCTACCAGGGTGTTGTGCTTTGCTAGAGGGGGACCAAATCTGTGTGGACCAGTTTGGCTCCATTCACAGCATGGATCAGGGTCCTATGGGTAGGCGGACAGATCACCTTAGAGGCACATTCATGGCACGTGTTCCTACCGCGTGGTAGCCCCTTTGGGCCTAGGCTGCGCCTTTATAGGGGACCAGGCACGCCACCCTTTGGGGCAGCCAACCTGACCTGACTGGTCGGGTTACTAGGCCCCAAGTCTGGCTGAAGTGCACCGACCTGCTGGTTCGCCACTTAAGAGCCCCTATATGGCTGCGTGGCAGCCCTTCTTATGGCAGGAGGGGGTCGGCCCATCTAGGACCGCTGGTCAGCCTGTTATACCAGTTGACTTGGGGAGGTGTAGAGCCTATATATATATATATATAGCCCCCCCCCCCCCCCCCCCAAAAAAGAAAACACTCACTTGCTGTATCTCACATTGGAGGTTTTACCAGTAGTGCAGAGGACTTTTCCCTGAGATCCCTTGCAGTCTCTCTATCTTTCCTTTCTATTCAGTTTGTTTGGTTTAGTCTCTTTTCTGTTCAGTTTCTGCTGCACTCTCACATAATGCGTGACAATGCATCAGCAACTTTGTTATCCTTCCACCTTCAGTACCAAATCCCCATATGGAATTGCATGAGTTCTGCCCACCTATCTTGGCAGCACTCAAATCTGGCTGTTTGGAAAAATATTTCAGAAATTTGTCCACCTAGCTTGGCAGCCACTCGAATAAGGCTGTTTACAAAAATATGTCAGACTATCATAATCGACAACATAAAACTCTGCACCATATAAATTATGTCTCCATGCTTTCAAAGCATGGACCACACCATACAACTGTTGCTCATGAGTTGACCAATTCTTCTAAGAAGATGAAAGCTTCTTGCTTTTAAAGGCACTAGCCTCCCTTCTTGCAATAGCATGCTCCTACCGCAATGCCACTTGCATTGATTTCTAGGAAAACCGGTTTCTAGTGATCAACAATCCTTAGCACAGGTCCTTGAGCTACTGCTCTCTTTATTGCATCAAAGTTTTCTTGTTGATTCTTTCCCCAAACGCAAGGTACTTTGTCTGGCGTGAACTTAGTCAATGGAGAGAACGTATCAAAATACACTTAGATATGTCTTCTCTAAAACTGAACAGAGAAGGACCATAAAGCTCGCACATTCTTGGGTACTGGCCACAACAAAATTACAGCCATCTTCAACCCCATCAGAGTTTTAATGAAGAAAATATATTCTAGCTTAACCATGCATAACACAGTTTTCTTCTTATTCACACAGAGACAACAGACTTGTGTACTGTACTTTTTTCTCAAATCTTGTTCTATAAGTTCAGCAAGACTTTTGTACTAAAACTTCCCAATATACGGGCATAGTAAATCACTCATCAGCATGACAAATGTAGTTGGAGCCTTGGTAAGCCCGAATGACATTACCAAAAACTCATAACAATCAAAGCTACTTCTAAAAGCAGTTTTGTGCAGACCTTGAGCACGAGATACAATCTGATGAGCCGCATTCAAATCTATCAGACTAAAAATTGAAGTACCATGCAACGGACTCCAAAGATCATCAATCCTTGCCATGGATATCTTCGAGAAGGAACTCCCCATCAAAGTCTTCACAAACAAGGTACAATATTGGCATGCACAGAAGCTGCAGATGACAATAGTCACCTTGAGATTAAATCAAACGTGCTCACTCTTGGACACTTCAAGGATGGCAGCTTTGAGGACAAGTCTTTGAGAAAAAGGTGGGTATCGACCAATGCATATCTCCATAAACCAAGAAAATATAGAAGATACAAAGGTGATAGCAAAGGATGGCAAACTAAATTTGCACAGAACAACAAAGAGCAGCTTGTGCAGCAAAAACAAGAAATGCGTGATAGTTTTCTCCTTAAGATGCATCACAAAACATTGAGGAACATAATATTGGGGAGCCTGGCCACAGCTTTAATCCTGAAAATGTATCACAAAGCATTGAGGACCAGGATATTGGGGAGACTGGCCACAGCTTTAACATAACTAATGCTTTTCACTACCGTTCACTACTTGACCTGCTACACTAGGAAGCCATGATGCGAACAATGGCATTTCATGGGAGTGGTAAAAATGCAAAACCAGAACTTCAGAAGAGTTCCCTCGGTTGTGTACAGCATGTGATGAAAGTTGCTGCACTGTAGTGCCACTTGCAGAAGAAAATTGACTGAACAAAGTCATGAATGGACTGCCAAAGTCATTGACTACTGTTCATCAAGGTTGAATATTCATGACATGAGTCCACGGCCATGTAGCGCACAGGCAGAAACTCTTCCATTTCCAGCTCTCCCCCACGGGGTGGGGGGGGGGGGGTTTAACAAGCATTTTTAGGAAGAAGAAAATAAATTTTCTAGAGCAGTTTTCCTATGGGCTGAACTTGCAGTAAAGTCTGGAATGCACGTGATGTAGAGGCTCTGTTCAGTAAAGGGTCATTAGCAGAAGATTCTTGCAGATTCAAAGGTTTGTTGCAGCTTCTGACCAAAGTGCAGAGGCTTTTATCAGCAAATAACCAATGGCAGGTAATAAAGGTGCACAAGCAGGGCGAACCAGAGGAAGGAGAACAGCAGGTAATCGTAACTGCTTCTGGGGAGAGAACTGCTTCAGATTAAATCATACATTGGGCAGACAGAACCAGGCATAGGCTGGCTGATCAGAGGCAAGGTAGGGGCGGAAACAACTGCTGGAGCGGCTGCACATGTGGGCCACATATGGCCCCGGAATCAGTAGCGTGGGAAGAGGCTGGCCTTCAGGCGGGATCACAATGGGGAGGATGAAAGTAGCTGGGCAGGCTGTTGAGGCATATGACAGAGGGAACATATGGGTTGTGGGCAGGCGGGGAGAGGGGGTTGGGGGGGCATGGGGGGTGCGGTTGAATTCATTACTCTATGAGTCAGGGACCCAAGAAAGAAGTACCAGGACTCACCACGCCAGGTGATGGTGGGAACGGGAAGAAACGGGCAGTCTAAGAAGAACTGGACGACCAAAGATAGCGACAGCTACGGCAGTTTCTTGAATTCACCAACCCAAATGACCTACAACCATTGTTTCTATTGTCATGTGCATCTCCACAAGAAGAAGAAATTGCCTCACTTCAAGAAGCTCTAGGCAGAAGCGGCCACATCCAGTGGTCAATCAACATTTTCACCTCATACAAACGTATGAAGGGACAAAAGTCTTCGTACTGAGTTTCTGTTGGCACTCTGGACATGAACAAACTTAGAATTTAGAAAAACAAATAACTTTAGTAAGCAAAGCTTCACTTACTTTCTCACCAGTATCAAAGCAAAAGCTGTCATCTAGGTTTCAAAACATTTCAGAAACTCATGCTTTGCATGAAATCCTAATCAAATGAAAAAAAAATTCAATATGGAAATGTTTGTCTATCTTTGAGTACCAAATGAATGAGCTGCTTGCTTCACACCCATACAAAGTCTTCTTAAAGATGAAGTAGTCCACATAAACCCACTAGGGTTGGGATAGATTTGCCTATATCAGTAGAAAAACTAGGCAAGCCTTGAGATTTATCAAAACAAAAGAAACACCAGCCCAAACACAAGGAAACAAGAGAGCGGCGGAATTTATCCAAGCAAAACACTATCTAGGACCACATGACATCCAAATACAGTACAGGCAAGCTTTGCCTATATACAAACGAAATCAACAGAATCTTGAATTGATGGAACTTAACACAAGATTGCCATTTCCCCACAGAAAAGGAGACACATAATACAGCAACATTTACTTTGGAGTTTGAATCAAAGACTCAGCTAAATTTTACCCACTCGAGGTCTGTAAGCAATGCACAGTGCTCTACCACAGCTATCCATAGGACCAAAATATATTTTCTACTGCTTCTCAAGAGCTAAGAGGCACTCAGCCATACGACAGGCAGAGACCAAAGAGCAAAGCCAATCAAATCACATGTTCAATGATCTACCATCATCATAGGACACATTTTTATTACTTAACACAATCCTAAATCGAAGCTCTGCTGCCAGCCTTAAATTGTGTGATTGGCATATTCCAAGACATATCTTCACAAAATTGAGCATTTTCCAGCATTTGAAACACTCGCCTGCAGCCTCACACAGTGAGATAGTTCCAAAACCATCCACTTCCCCTTCAGCTCAGTTCTAAAGTTGTGCTTCCCTTCACACAGAAACCAATTGCGTGTGGCCACGGCTCCCATGTTCACATCAGGACGACCAAAACTGCCATAGAGAGAACTTATGGACAGCAAAAAAAGAGCCTAAATTGCTATAAAGTTTGACATCAGGAATTGTGGAACCATGACGATAACAGTTGCTTACCACTAATTCATGTTGGATTTTTTTTGGGTTTGGCTGCTGGATGAAAACTAAGACATAGGGATTGAATAGCAATCTCACCTGTGGCACGTGAGCAAACGTGTCACATGATACGCACAACAATAGGAAAAATCATAATTCGTTTTACACAGGTGTTCCTTAAGCTCACTGGGAATATGGATACGAAAAACGTATAAATGCAACGCCTATTGATTGGGAACAGCGTGGACATGCTTAAAATATGATGGTTCAGCAGAGTCACCAAAAATGTCCTTTATAAAGCCAGCTTATAATTCACTAGAAGTCTCAGAAATTGAAAATCCCAAACTTTTTAAGTTACCATTATAATTGCTTCAGGGTTCACCTTGTCAATTTTAAAGCCCAAAGTGCATTCAGAGAGAAGAATTATACCACACTGTCAATATAATTGCTCACAGTTCTCGCAAGGCATAATGGATTTGAAGTCACAGATTCTTCCACATCTAATGCTATGTCCATGCCAAACTGGAATTCGTTTCTGCAAAAATCGGCAGAGGCCTTAATTATTTGTTGCTACACTGTCAATCTCCTATAATTCAAAAGAAAGACTCTAGTGCACTTTTTAATTCTTCAAACCACAACTCTATTTGGTGTATTCAAATGCGTGCATGACTCTAAGCTTGCATGAGATTAGTGCATTTTTAAAGTCTTCAAAGTCTATTGCCGTATTAAAAAATGCGTGCTCAGGAACTTCGACCCACAGATCTAGATATGCAGTTGTGCTTCCGGCGGCTCATTTCCATGTTCGCCCATTTATCAATTTGTAAACAACGTCCCAACTATACAGATCCTACGAAGCTCAGAAACTTGGTAGCAATTTAGACCCCTTGAGAATATACGAAAGACTCTGACACACACCAATCCTATACGAGCCCAGCAATAAACGAATTGCCGACAACGCCCATGATCTCGGGACACTTAGTCGCATGCAAAACCAAAACGCTTTCACAGTTCGCGGATTCCCCCCCCCCCCACAAAAAAAAAAAAAAACTCGAGCGAAAATCCGCAAATGCTTCCAGGAGGCCGACCTGCAAAATGGACAAGCTTATCACCGCCGTACAAGGGACCTTGAATTCCCTCGAGATTCCACTGCCCAATTACAAATACAATGCTGGCTCCTCCAGAGCCCTGTACTCCGCGGTGAAATGCAACAGCACGACGAAGCGTCAACCCACGGGGACGATGCTAAAATCCTGGCTAAAGAGGAGAGGGAGGGGACGTTGCCTACGTCCTAGAGGCGAGGTGGTGCAAACGACACTGTGGGGAAATTCCAGGACGCAGGAAAATCTCCAAAACTATATATATATATATATGTGTGTGTGTGGATGCCGGTGAATGGCGATGGGTGAACAAAAAGAGCTAAAGGAAGCAAAAGGAGGAGGAGGAGGAGGAAGAGGTGAGGAGAAGGGAGGGGAGGAGGGAAGGGATGAGAGAAATGCATGGAAAGGAGAAGAGATGAAGGGAGCGGAGCTGGAAAGCTTACCTGAAAGCGAGCTCGAAATGAAGAGAGAAGCAGCGCGCGGATACAACGAAGGGGATCAAGAGCCCAAAAGGCCAAAACAAATAGATCAGCAGGTTGGGGACCCCAAGTCCTTTCACACCAGATCCCTCCTTTTGAAAAAAAATACTTTATCCCCCCCCCTCCTTTCCTTTATGTCTCCCATCGATCATCACATCCCCTTCAAGGGCCTCGGTCGGTAGAGGATCAATCTCCACCTTCCGATCAAAGGGTCTTCCACATCCAACTCAAGGTACATCAAGTGAAATTCATTGGGTTAGGCGATTTCCAATTGACACACCCACATTCACGAACACCGACAATGACAATTGACACGATTTTGGATTGCCAACTCAACCATCTGATGATCATGCGCATTTACCTTGCAGCTGCCATGTTGTCGCAGGGCCACACGTCGCTCTATCGCCACATGTCTATTACATAGTGCAGCTCCCTCGTTCGACTCAGCCGTTAGATCTTTCCCCTGCGATGATCTGCACCGTTTGCAACTTGCCCTGCACACACTCTCTCTGGACGCGCCGCCATCCCACTCGCCCCATTGCCAATAAAATCCATTTACTATTGTGGTACCCCCTCCCAACGGCCCTCGACGGTCGAAAAAGTGCTCCGGTCGCACTTTCCCGGTCGAGAAGCCATCGGAAAAGTGGCTCGCGGCCTGACGGCTGCTCGTTGCATTCCTCGGGCTTCCCTCCCGAGAAAGTGCTCCCGGAGCACTTTCCCTCCAACCTTGACATGAACACATGCACCTCTCTTCTCACTACTCAAGTTAGCAGCTTGGGTTCGGATCAGCTTGCGTTCGGATGTGCTCCGTCTCTTTCGGAGGACGGACACCCCAATGGTGTGATGTTCGCGCATTCTGCAGTGCCCACATGTGCACATTTATTTGTCTTTTGCTCGAGGAGAAGCTTTACATTGGCTGCTAGTAGCGTAGGGCATCCTCACAGCTTCATTGCGCAAAGTTTTTTTATTTGTTGCCCATCAACTATCTAGTGCGTGGGCCGGATGGAGGTGCTAGACACACTTCAGTGTCCACCCCCGTCTAAACCTAGCCTTACAAACCCCCCCCCCGCCCCCCCCTCTCCATCGTTATTATATTGTTATCAACAATTGTGGTTAGCTGCTCGATCTCTATAGTTTTCAGTGAAAGAAAACATCATCTTCTTTTCCTACATGTCACCAACAAATGTGTAGTCACTTTCAAAAGCTTGGAAAATGCTCTTTCGTCACTACAAGGCAAGGAATGCTATCACGTCACTACATGTTAATTCACGCCGCCCATGATCCCTTAACGAATGCAAAAGACTTTGAATCAGCCTTTCCTATTAAATAATATGGCTCCATAAAGGCATTCATTCATATCTTCTCCCCATAACCAACACACTCTCTCTCCTTTGACACTAGGTAGTCAGCTTCCTTTGATCCCTAACGAGTGTGCCCCTTGAATAGTAGGTACTCAAATTCTATTCTAATAGAGCTCCTTTGAGAACCCCCTTTTGTCCATCTCATACAAGTGTACTACACTACTAGTACTCCTAATTCCCCATACCTTGACCAATAGTACACCTCTAAAATGTCTCGAAAATCCTCAAAATAAGATTGATCCACACATGATGTAGACTAATCATTTCTTTGGACTAGATGGATGTTGATGGACAAGGAAGAGGCCTCTACTTTCACTCAGTCTCTTTTTGTGGGGCTTTGATGTGACCATTAATAATTCATAAACTTCTATCAAAAGATAAAATATAATTAACTAAGGGCTAGTGCACACAGTATAAGTAATGCGCCATTTGGTGCTGTAGGTGATTTGGTTCACACGTTTTTATAAACCACGTAGCTCTAAGCACTTAATAGGTGCCTGAGTACTTTCAGGCAGCTCTGCATGTGAGAGAGAGTTGGCCATCTTTCATTGGCTAGCCTATCAAAGTTTGTAAGATGCCAACATACCATTGGCTAGAGCAAAAATAGAGCACTGGTGCTCAAAATGGCACCCCTGAAAAATGAGGTGCCAAATCTGAAACCAATGGCGCTTCAAGGGTCCCTTGATTATTTTGCAAGTCTAAAAAATTGGCCACCAGTGCCGCTCCACAAGTAAGTTTTATAGGAGTTGGGGGTATAAATGTTGAAGGGGAGTAAAGTCTAATTATTGTCACCTTTTGATGCTTTTGTCCTTGAATTATATAAATGGCCCATTAAAAAAATGTATGTCACTTGGCAAAAGAAAACAAACACGATGTTATAAAGGAGAGATATAATGTTATTGCTTATTACCTTTCACATGCCACCACATCTCACCATCAAAACTCCACACCGTTGATGTCCCCTTCATCTTATAGCATGTGCTTGAAATCAGACCATGTCTACCTATCAAATGTCATACCATTGATGGCTCTTCACTTTTTTTCCTATGACTTTGTTTATTGAGCTTTTGAGATTTGTGTGAAGTCTTCAAAAGTCACATGTCTCTGATAAGGGTGTGAGAAGGTACAATGATAAATTATTGATCCTTTAAGAAACTATTATCATCATCAAAAGACTGCTCCTTAGGAAATGAAGGCGAAATATGTAACTATTCAAGCTCGTGGATCATTAAAGTTGTGGATTCAACAAATCAGTTACTTAACTATAACATCAACTTATTGTAATCGAAAAACTTATTCCATAAAATAAGTGGACATATCCTAAAGATTACTATAGTTAAAGACATCTTCAATCCAATCAAACAACCATGAACTCATGCATGATAATCTAAGCCCTATCTAATCATAATGATGGGGTCAATAAAATGGTTATAACTTGAATTCTATTGTCATTGATAATTTTTGCTCTTGTTAAATGATTGTAATCTCATCAAAAACCATTTAAATATTTGCATGGCATGAAAGTTGCTAGAAGTTTATTTTTCAATTTGTGGTTTTATGTGTAGCACTTTAGAGTTGAAGATGTTAAATTTAATGCTTGTAATGAATGAATGTAATTTACAGTGAAACTTGTAGCTATTCGTGGTCCAAATTTGTTTACGATGCTAGTTTTGCAAAAATTGCACATCGTGTTTCCTCTAATGCTAACTTTATTGATACTATTAAAAGTGCATTTAAGATATACTATGGAAGAAGTGAACTTGGTAACAAGCCCATAACAAGGTAATATATGAGCCCTCAACATCAACACTTTATAAGGGAGAAAACAAGACACTTATTTATCATTTTTCTTGTGCCTAATCGGTAGCGAATAGGTTGCAAAACATTTTACGGACATATGTGGATTTTTTGTAAATGGTTCTAGTCTCTCATGCCTCAAGATATATAATAACTCCATAACAAGAGGAAAATAAGATAGGCTCTTTGGTGACTACATTGGATGTTATAGAGTAGTGATAAAAAGTTTTGTATTATGCTAGCTTGTGACTTTTACTACTTGGAATGTTTTATTTTGGACTAGTTATGCCATTATTAATTATTTTTGGACAAGGCATTATCAACATTCAGCCTTGTTCATGCATATGTATAAAACTTGTATTAATAAATCAAAGAATGTCACATAGGCTCTAGTTGCACCATATCCTAGTTTCCATACATAAATACAATGGTCTAAATCATTTGTCATTCCAACTTATGAGCGATGAATGCCATGGATGAATATAACTAGGCAACCCAATCTATATACAATAGGACGTAAAAGATCAACATCTAAAATATTTCCTTTAAAATGTTATGATATCTTACCTTTTTTGTAAGCATGTATTTTAGTATACAAATTGTCTTAGATGATGGACATACAAATTGATGATCCAAAGTGTTCCTTGCTTCATAAATCATAACAAACACATCCATGCTTCTTTCATTTTCATTGCAATTGCTATACGATCTGTGTGTGTGTGTGCGCGCGCACATGCATGCGTGTGTGTGACTAAGATGTGTGTGTGTGTGTGTGTGCGTGCATGCATGCATGTGTGTGTGTGACTAAGCGAGAAGAAGCTTTCTACAAGAACACTTAGTTAGGACAAGTGCATGATATGACCCCTCAGGAGGAAGTTAGGAAAACCTAACAATAGAGGCAAGTTGCTCCACAAAGGCAATGAACAAAAATATATTCTTTTGGAATAGATTAATATACTCATCAAAAAAATCAAGCATGGTATAACATTTCTCTCCCAAACGCACTTTCACTGTCCACATATATTTGACTTTCAAAGGGATACATGTCCTTGAATGTTACCATTGCAGTAGTAGCAGCTTGCAGAAAGGAGGCTATATTGTTTGAACTCCATGCTGAGGTGGGGGTGTGAGGGGGTATGGGTGTGGGGAGGGCATGGGATCAAGGTTTGGAGGAGGAGGGGAGGTGATGATAGCACCTAAGAGGAGGCCGGGCCGTGGCACATACCTAGTTAATAAAAGCACCTGAGAGGAGGCTGAGCCATGGCACATACCTAGTAGATTGTTGTCAAGGATTTTAACAAGTTTGTTGAGACCATCCCCCCAATAGCTTTTCGTCGCTTCAATTGTGTGCAGCACTACACATAGTCAAAGGGCATCATGGAAACATCTGAAGATACTGTTAGTGAAGGTCCCAATTTATGTTTCACCATCCACAAAGTGGGTTGCTTCCATTTCAAGTAGAGACAAATATGCTATTAGCATTGGCCAATGCAACTTTTGTGTCCAGTAAGGTGAAAATGTTTGAGCTCAACTTTTGTCTTGTAGGTACAAGCAACTACAAAAAAGAATAGATGAAATATTTCCAAAATGAAGTTGATGTTGGAGAGGAAGAGGCTTGTGAACTCTGTGTTCTAGAGCGCATGGTGGCTACAAAGGAAAGAGTAGATAAAAGTCATTTGAGTGATGTGACAGAGGAAAGTTGAGGAGGGAGGGAGAGGGGAAAGGAGAAGACAAAAGAGGGAAGCAACATGGTGTTTGAAACTATTCCAAGACATTCTTAAAATGGTGTGTCATGTGCATTTAATCTGTGCAGCATTGAAAGATCATTAGAAGCTGGCTAGTGGATTGATTGAGAGAAGCTGAATGAAGACTAAAAAATTAGCACATTACGGGAGCGAAAATCAAAATTTCAAAAAATCTCATAGGAGGGACAACAACTATGTCAAATTTTTAGGCAGATAAGAAGTATATTTGGGCGTTCTCTTGAATTCAAGATTTTGCAACCAAGATATTTGTTTTCCTCTCTCTTTCCCTTGCGAGTTAGCAAAAGATATGGATGATTGGAAAAAGATAGTCGTAGTTGAAGAACCAAGTGTCAAGTTTCGTAGCAATTTCTTCATTTTCAGTTGCCTTTTGTTAGTACTAGTTACAGCATGCAATATGGTTTGACAATAGTTCATCATCTAGAGGAGATGGAGGATGGTGATGGAGAGTGTAGTGAGAAAGAAGGTGGAAGGATCCTCCATGAGCATCTCTCCTACTCGCCCTCCCCCCAGCCAAATGGTTTTAGCCGCCGCTAGTACGGAGTGTAGGGTGATTTCTTAGAAACTGAGATACTACACGGACTGGATGGAGTTCTTTTACCTGCACAGATAAGACTGGACACAAAGCCCAAGGGCCTTCTTCCTTTCTCTCTCTCTACTAGATGATAACATTGATTTAGAAGACTAGGCAACTTTCCCCTCATTGGCAAAAGACAGGGACTATCATCTCTTTTTGTTTGTCACTTCTGAAGACTTCTTTTCTCCTCCATCGTGCTATGGATATAGACCTTCTGGGAGCTGGGGAGGAAGAGGAGGAGAACATACATGTCCTTCCTATGTGCATGTAGCTCAAGAGCCATAAGGCGGATTCTTTAGCATCCCCTTAAGAGCACGTTCTTTTGCTACACTCCCTATCCAAATGGGACCATGGCCACATGATTGCTATAACAAGCCATGACCACTAGCTCTCTTCAATGTAGAAGAGGAGATGACATGTAGAGGGAAAATAGAGGATTTCTTGCTTCAGGACCTAGGGATGCAACCATCAGTTCTGCT
The DNA here is from genome assembly GCF_047967505.1 of Dipteris shenzhenensis. Classification (NCBI taxonomy): domain Eukaryota; kingdom Viridiplantae; phylum Streptophyta; class Polypodiopsida; order Gleicheniales; family Dipteridaceae; genus Dipteris; species Dipteris shenzhenensis. Next base: position 46,247,976 of record NC_141596.1, on the reverse strand, counting down.
AGCATTCCACGTGAAGGAGGAACCAATATAGTTGGAACCTCAAAAGACGATTGACTCCATTCAGGCACAAGCAATGGGATTGCCAAAAATCTGGTGAAGATGGAACCGGTGGAGGCTCAATAGGAGGACATAGTAAACATGGAACCGATGCCAGTAGGAGGATAACCAATAGGAGAGACTCACGCACATGCTAGGTAAGTCAAGGGCACAGGTAAAGGGCAAACAAGGAGTATCCCCCCAGTGAGAAGGAAGAGGACAATGTGATGCCCATTAATGCTCATGCAGTAGGAACTAATCCGAAATCAACTGCTGGAGGAACATGCCAAGTTTTGGGTGAGAGTGAGCAACTTGGTGCATTAAGCCTATTTTGGCTTTCCTTGATGACAAGCTCCACATAGACTCTATGAGATGGCTGAGTACTATGATGCCTGAAATAGATATCTTTTATTTGGCATTGGTGTTGCTTTTCTCTATGTTTGATAAGAGTGTAATTATCAAGTGATAGCCTAGTGGCTCTCACTTATTTCCATTTTCTAAGATATTGTATGGGATTGAGAGGATGAGTGGAATGGATCATTGTAAATATCATGTGCATGAATGATATACTTGGTATGGGGTGAGAGCTGTTTGTGTATGGGATATTATGGGATTTTTAGAAAATAGGAAGAGTAAAACATATAAAGAGGTGGGTCTCATGTCCATGTATTCCAATAATGAAAAAGAGATCACATGCCAAGCATGTGGAAGGCATGTGGGGGAGTATGGAAGAGTGTGGAGCCAAGAGGAATCCTTCTAGAATTTATGTGTGGAATAAGAGATATGGAAAAGAGAGGGTCCCTATGAGCTCCATGTGGGGAGACTCTCGACTTTCTCAATATTTTAAGAGGCTTGGTCATCTTTTTGGGATTTTGTTCGAGGATGCCGGCTTTCTAGATGGTCCATGAAGGATTGGGCGGAGATTTTGTCTAATTTTTTTGAAGCTATAGCCTTCAGTTGGCATGAGGCCTTGCTAGACTCTACCAAGGAGGAATGGGATCAAGTTGTGGCTACAATGAAGCTAAGATTTGGGGCAGTGGAGTCCCCAAATGGTTTGATGTTATAGTTGGAATGATTCTATCAAGGAGAGGGTGAGACAGTCTTTGCATTGGCAATTTGATATGAAGCTTTGTCAACAAAGTATGAAAGGACATCTTTGCTAGCTATGGCATCTGTATCATTAGCCCCTCAAAGTTTCTTAGAGATGGAGCACTTAAAGATGAGCAAATTTGTGATGGCTTTGGAGCCTCATCTTCGCTTAAAAGTAATGAATAAAGATCATGGTATGGCATCTGTATCATTAGCCCCTCAAAGTTTCTTAGAGATGGAGCACTTAAAGATGAGCAAATTTGTGATGGCTTTGGAGCCTCATCTTCGCTTAAAAGTAATGAGTAAAGATCCAACAACATACATGGAGGCACTCCGCATTGCAACCAAGAAAGAACCTTCTCTACATATTGAATCCTCTTTTATTTCTTGACCAGCTTCAACTTCAAAGGTGGAGGTAATGCGAAATCCTCAGGTATCAATGTCCTCTCGTTAGATCATAATATCTCCCAATTGATGGAAGAGTTTGTTGATTTGAAATTGGATTTGGTTAATGCACGACAACCTAGAGCACCCAAGAATGAGGATAGGACTCAAGATAAGAGTGGGGTCACTTGCTATGAATGTAATGGAAAAGGTCACTATTTCCCTGAGTGTCCTAGATGGAGGAAGAAAGAAGAAAAGGAAGAATCCTTGATATAAGCTTCTTTAAGGGATGAGGAAAGAGAGGTAATGATGGCTAAACGAGGGCATGGTAAAGTAAAAGAAGAAGAAGGAAGTGAGGAAGAAGTAGATGAGGGACATAGGGAAGAGGAACATTGTAGTAAGAAAAAGAAGGCATCTAGAAGGAGAATTAGCTAGTCAGACTTTTCTTTAGGACAAGGCATTGGAAGCTATGACTTGTTGCCAACTACTTTTTAGGTTATCCCTGCCAAGCTAGATGGATGCGCCTATCCATTGATTCTGGGAAGGCCTTGGCTATGCAAGGTGAAGGTTGTTCAAAAGTGGGATATTGTGGAATTGATTTTGTAGGGGAAAGATAAGAAGGTGCGCTACAACATCCGAAGACACAGAAAGGAAGTTGTCAAGGAGGAGTCTTCAACATCAAAAAGTTCGAGCTCTAACTTAACCGATGAAGAAGAAGAGATAGGGTATAGCTTTGAGAAGTCCAACTCAGAGAATGAGGTGAAAGGAGTGGTCTTTGGTCTTTGTCTTAGTGCTGATCGGGAGGAGTCAAAAGGGAACAAGGTGGTGGTATAAGAAGATCTTGCAGAGATACTTCATGTGGAGGATGTGGAGCACACTGAATGATGCTAACGTAATGAAAAGCTTCTTGGTGATTCTCTATCAGCCAGGTAGTGAGAAGCTCCAATACTTGGATATGTTAGATAATTTCCCATATCTCTTTGTAACAAGCTATTCACAGGTTTGAGCAGTCTTGCTTATGGAGCATAAGATTGAGTTGAAGCTAGAAAGCAAGCCAATCGTGAAACGCTTAAGGCGATTGGGGGTGATCCAAGCTGAGGCACTAAAGAAGAGGTAACACAACTACTTGAGGCTAGATTCATCTTTCCTATTGATGATTCAGATGGATATCTCATGTAGTTGTCACACCGAAGAAAGGAAATAAGTGGCGGGTTTTTGTGGACTTTTTGTCCTTTGTACTAAGAGGCATTATTTTCCTTTGCCATTCTAAGATGAAAAACTAGACCAAGTAGCAAGGCATGTGATGTATTTTGTATGTGATGGGTATTCTAGATACTTTCAAATTTGCATTCAAGAGGAAGATCAAAAGAAGACATCAGTTGTCACATCTTGGGAAGTCTTTGCTTATGGAGTGATGCAATTTGGGTTGACCAATGCACCAGTTACATTTCAAAGGTTCATGAGTCAAGTGCTTGAGCCTTACTTAGGAAAGTTCATGAGGGTGTTTTTGCATTTATTCTCGGTGCATAGATCACATGGAGAAGTTAAATATGTCCTTAATCAAGATTGATGAAGCAAAAGGGTGTCTAAATCCTAGCAAGTGTCATTTGTCTCAAACAAAAGTAGCTTTGTTGGGGCATATTGTGTCTGAAGAAGGCTTGCAGATGGATTGATAAGGTTCAAGCAATCATGTCATTGCCAACTCTTGATAGTGTGACTGGTGTTCGCAGAATTCTATGAAAGAGTAAGTATTATCAATGCTTTTGTGATGATTTCACAGAGAGTGCATCCAATGAACTTGCTGACAAGAAAGGAGTTTCTTTCCAAAGGGATGTGGAGCAACAAGAGTCTTTTCAGCAACTTAAGGAGGCCATGAGTAAGGGCCTAATATTGAAGCTTCTTGATTGGTCCCAAGCCTTTTATGTAAATCCAAGTGTATCTTTGCATTCAGTTGGTGCTGTATTGCTATAGAAAGGGGAGGCAAGTAGAATGCAACCCATCTATTATGCCAGTTGACAACTTATAGATGTGGAAACAAGGTATGAAGAAATGGAGCAACAAGACCTCTCTTAGGTGTTTTCAATTAGATTGCTTTGCTCCTATTTATTGCCTCGATCCTTTTTCTTTCTTACCTCTCAATCTGCATTAGCATATCTAGTTTGCAAGCCTAATCCTGGGGGGAGATTTGCAACATGTTTGTTAGAGCTTCAGGAGTTCTCTTTCTCTTTTGTCACTAAAAATACCACTAGGTCCACTATGGCAAATTTGTTCATAGGATAGGAGGATCTGGGAGAAGAAAAGAAATGTTAGGAGGATATTAAGGATAAAAAAGAAACACCACCAACAGCTTTTCTTTTGTATTTTGATGGGGCTTTCAGTCCTTCATGCCAACAAGGAGCCGGGGGTGAGAGTGCTCTCAACGAAAGCAAGAACGGAAGAAGGAGAGAGAGAGACAAAGAGCCACACAAGTTTTGGTGGGTGCAGAACCACCCTAATCTTCTTTTTCATTCATTTATATATGTGTTTGAGTATTGTACATAACCGGGGTAAAGGCACAGTGACCTTTAACCCCCACAACCTCCCACTTAAAGGACAATGTGCCTTTAAGGGAGAACAACCAGTGAGCATACTATCCAATGCCCATCAATACAGGAACCTTGGCCATCATGGCCCTTTCCTCATCTGATTTGGGACTATCTGTATGACTCGGTTTCACATATGGAGGCAATGGAGTACTCACTGCCTTCCCCCCCTCCATATTGAAATGCTGTAATACTTTTGTAACATACTCTTTTTGTGAAAGCCAAAGGAGTTTTCTACTCCAATTACGTGTGATGCGCATACCAAGAATATGACCTGCAAGTCCCAATTCCTTCATATCAAAGGCCTCATGCAACTTGGCCTTTAATGCATCTAGCTCATAAGTATTCTTGCTAGCCAATAGCATATCATCCACATATAGTGCCAAGATTATCAGGCTATTATCCTTAGCCCTTTTAGTGTAGAGGCAGTGATCAATTTCACTCCTTCTAAAACCCTAGGACCGAATGAAAGCATCAAACTTCTGATACCATTCTCTAGGCACTTGCTTAAGACCATAGAGACTCTTCTTCAGCTTGCAAACTAAATGCTCTTTGCCCTTTTCTTCAAAGCCTTCCGGCTGCACCATGTAAATTTCCTCATGCAAATCCCCATGCAAGAAAGCTGTCTTGACATCCATCTGCATAAGCTCCATATCCTCTACTGCCACTAGTCCAAGCATGCATCTAAGTGTGGTCATCTTCACAACCGGAGAGAATATCTCATCAAAGTCCACACCCTTCTCTTGCTTGAACCCTTTAGCAACCAAACAGGCCTTGTACCTAGGCACATCATCACCTGTGACCTTCATTTTGTAGACCCATTTACATGGCAATGCTTTCTTTCCATGTGGCAAAGAAACCAAGTCCCAAGTCTTATTCTTCATAAGTGAACTCATCTCTGATTGCATAGCATACTCCCACTTGCATTAATCCTCGCACATCATAGCCTCTTTGTAGCAAGAAGGCTCCCCGCAATCAGTAAGCATCACATAGTCTACCCCTGGAATAAACCTATCAGGCGGTTTAGACACTCTAGAAGATCTTCTCAAGGGCACTTCAGCTTGCTGTCCCACCTGCATATCAGCCACATTTGGCTCATCATTTCCACTGATAGATGATCCATCATCTACCCTTGATTGTATACCTGTGGGAGTACTTGGTGGTACCATTTCTTGCACATTTGGTGCATGGATAGCTTGCTGTCTATCAACATATGCAGGTGGATTCACATCCTGGAAAGTGATTCTCCTCATTTCCACATCCCTCATGGGTGTCTTATGCATTTTTTTCTCATTGAAGACTACATCATGGCTGCATATGATCTTCTTTGCTTCTAGCAACTAAGCTTATTGGAGGTCTTTTTGTGCTATCGAATGATGATCTCCACAACACTTGATGCCCAAATGATGAGGGCTATACTTCTTATGGTGCATTAGCCCCACATCTATACTACTCTCCACCATTGTCAGTCCGTAGGCATTTAAGTGTTCTACCTGATTGATTCTCAACCAAGGCCAGCCAGTTCTGAAATACCTGGAACACATCACTCTTTTGAGCTATAGCATAAGCCCACAGCATAAGCCCACATTTTCCTAGTTGCATCATCGATGAATGTCACATAGTATTCAGCCCCGCCTAATGACCGTGTAGGCATGGGACCACATACGTCTCAATGCACCAAATCAAGCATTTCAAACTCTTTCTTTCCCCTTCTTTTATGGGCTGATTTAGTCTACTTCCCATAGAGACAATGCTCACAAAATTCAAAATCAGAGAAACTCAAAAGCGGTACATAATCCAAACGGCATAAGAGTTTCATTCCATTCTGGCTCATCTGCCCCAACCTGCAATGCCACAAAGAAGTCCTTGGCTGCTTGGTTATTGCAACAACATGATCAAATACCCCTGATACATGTAAGGGATACAAAGTCCCACACTTGGCACCCCTGGCCAAAAGCATAGAGCCCTTTTGAATTTTCCAACTCTGAAAGCCAAAACTGGTGTGAAAACCAGCATCATCTAGCTGACCCACTGAAATAAGACTCTTGGTCAGCTTAGGCATGTCTGACATGTTTCAAAACAAATGCAGACCCATTTGCAAAAGAAAACTTTATGTCACCTGCTCCCACTATGTCACATGCATAGTCATTTCCAAGATGCACACAACCTGTCTTTCCACTGTCATAAGTGGAGAACCATTCCCTATGGGGAGTAACATGGAATGAAGCACCATAATCCAAAATCCAATCCTGGGAATATGCATCATCTGAAGTGGTAAGCAACTCTGCAAATAAACTAGACATGAAGAGAACATCATTGTCACTATCATGTGTGACTGCATTGATCTCCTCGATCTTCACTTTTCCTTTGTCCTCCCTTGGACTCTCTTCCTTTTGATTTGCACCCAAATTTGCATTCTTTTTCTTATTTTTTTGCTCTCTTTTTAGCTTGTAGCAATCCTTTTTCATATGGCCCTTCTTGCCACAGTGGTAACACTAAATGTTTCGTGCCTTGGATTTGCTATGTGACTTCCCTCTTTCTTGGGACTTCCCCCTGAACTGTGATCTGTCCCTTTGCACATTTAAGGCAGCATCCTACTTGTTGCCATCCATAGACTTCCGTCTAATCTCCTCGGCCAACAAGCTACTCACAACATCATCAAATTTCAGTACTCCACCAGGTGCAGACTTACTGACAGCTATACGGAAGGTATCCCATGAGGATGGCAATGAACATAAGAGAAATATTGCCTTAGTCTATACATCAAAATTCATCTTCTGAGCTTGAAGTTGGCTGAAAATAATATTGAATTCATTCAAGTGAGAAGCAATGGAGACCCCTTCCTTCATCTGCAGCTCAAACAACCTCTTCATAAGGTAAACTTTATTAGAGGCAGTTTCCTTCTCATAAGTGGCACACATTTTCTTCCACAAATCTTCCGTAGTCTGCTCATTTACTACTGTGAAATAAACTGACTCTGCAAGATGAAGTCTAATAGTAGACTTTGCTAATGCATCCAACTCATTCCAATCATCCTCAGACATATTTGCAGGCTTAGCTTTAATCCCTGCCAAGGGTTTAATCTGCTTCTTTTGAATAAGCACATCCCTTATTTGTTCTTTCCACAAAGAAAAGTTTGTCCCATCAAACTTTTTAATGCTGAAAACTCCTTTTCAAACATGGAAGAGGATGCCATGATGCAAATGAAACAAAATCCCAAATGCTAGTGCCTGCAAGAGAGAATCACACCAAATACCAGGTGCACCCAAATGTGTATGCCACAATAGAGTGAAATATCACCAAAACTCAAAGCTCAAAGCATCAAAAGATGCATCTGACTCATGTGCATATACTATGCATCCATATGAGCAAATCTGGCCCAAAAGAAAATGCTAATAAGTGCCAAATGACTCAAGCATAAACACCGTCCACTGACATATGCATCAATAATATCTCATCCAAGAGAGCATAGCACTATTAGTGCATCACCTGCAATGTGTCAAAGTTGTCCCTCGACATAAAATAGCATCCATGTGCAAAGCGTCCATAAAAAATAGCATCCCACAAGGCAATTTAGGCTTATCAGCGCATCCAAATAGGACCGTAATGCATCCAAATGGCCTATAAATCATCCATTGCAACCCAATGCATACCACAAATGAGCGCACACTGCTCAAACTGTAACCAGAGTGATCTGCATAAGGTATGCTCAAGAAATCATAGTCCCACGGTAATGACCGCTACTGAAAATAGAACCTGAGATGCCTCAAAACATAGGCGCCATTGCATAATCGGAATCAGCAAGAAAATCTACAAATATCTCTCTTCTGCCAGAACTCCAAAATCCCAACCGATGAGTGAGAAATGGGAGTCAACACTTATCCACTGCCATGTGGCATAAATCTAAGTTTTCAAAACCTTAGAATGAAAAATGCATAATAGAGAGACGAAATTGAATACATAGAGATCTATAACTCTGAAAATCCTCCACTGAATTGCACAAGAACTGACAGGTAGGTGGTTTTGGGTGTCCGAAATGCAATGGGACAGATGGTTTTGGAAACCGTGGTCTCAATCACTGGGTCCAACACACAGACTGAAAAATGTTTTTGGAAATAGAGCTATTTGTAAACTCCACCGGAGTGCAAATGATGAGCAACATAGAAGTTTTAGGACCTCCTGAGTCCACCGGAACTGACAGATCTGCAAATGGTTACTCCAAACTTGAGTTCCAACACTCGGGCAAAAAACGCAGAAACTGACACAGTGAGTCAGAAATCCGATGAAATGATCCCAAATTCAAGAATGAAGGTGTTTCCAAGCTCCTGAAGTGAAGTGGACACCAAAAGCAAGCAATAGTTGCCTCTACAAGTCAATACGGAGTCTCTGTCATCGAACGGAACAGGGAAAAGCTTAAAAACGACTTTTTCTTTGAAAACACTTAACAAGCTCTCAAAACCACTTCGCAAAACCAAAGTGACTTTTCCAAAGGTTCCTCCAAGGTCTCTACACACTCGGATGCAAGTAAAGTCACCCACAGAGCTTCCCATAGAGCTTCTCCTTCCTTCCACAGAGCTGTTGAGCTTCAAGCATTCACGCACACTCAGCTAGATCACCCGAGCTTTGATAGTAGTTGAGAGTGCTCTCAACGGAAGCAAGAACGGAAGGAGAGAGAGAGAGACAAAGAGCCACACAAGTTTTGGTGGGTGAAAACCACCCTAATCTTCTTTTTCATTCATTTATATATGTGTTTGAGTATTGTACATAACTGGGGTAAAGGCACAGTGACCTTTAACCCCCACAGGGGGGATGGTCTTGATGAATTCTGTGTTGGGGTAAAGGGCAGTGTGCCCACCCACTTGTACAGTGCCCATGTATACTCATATATATATGATAGAGGAATAAGTTGGAGTAGCTTTTGCTCCACCACTTTTGGTGTCTCCCTATCCCTTTGTGTGTGCTCTCCTCTCCCACAACTGGTATCAGAGCCCATGGCGTTCGATCTACGAGGAGCTCGGTGAGAGGAGAACGGGCACTGCTTCGAGAGATCTACCGGGAGCTTTGGAGAGCTTGATTCTCTCATTCACGGAGAGATTTTGGGTAGACATCATCCAAATCTGTTTGCTCTATAATGCAGCTGCAAGAATCACTTTGGATTATCTTCCAGCGCTCCAGTGCTCTAGCAACCTAGCGTTGGAAGGAGACCGCTGTCCGTTGGTCTTGACGTTGTCTCATGGGAGCTTCATTGCCTCGTTGATGGAGGCATTGCTTCGTAGATACTTGCTGGAGATCGTTGACGGCCGTAGGCTTGGGCTTGCTTGTGAAGTGTTTGGAGACTCGGAGATCCGATCGTAGGAGCGTCATTTAGGCTTGCTACTACTGCTACGGCTAGAGCTTTGAGCGATGCGTTGTTGTTAGACGTTGACTAGAGAGGTGTGATGCCGTGCGACTGGCATTGTAGGAGTTGCTCAATGCAGAGGTTTCTACGTTGGGGTGTGTTGCAGGCTGGAGTTGAGGTTGAGCCTTCATTGGAGAGCGTTGTTTGGAGAGGGCTGTAGGGAAGCTCTTTGTAGCTGCAACCGCTGCAGATGGCTCGTGAGCCACTGCGAGCTCTTAGATGGAGTAGATAGGAGTCTCTTTCTCTCCATACCCTTATCCCTCCTGTGAGCAAAGGAAGAGCAGCCCAGTGATAGCAATAACATCCACTTTGGAGAAAAAGAGTGAGTTCTTTATTTTTAGTCTGGAAATCTGACAGTATTTCAGACAGTAAAAGTGAGCAGAATGCCATTTTCGACAGCAAGTATTTGCAAATCCATAAGGATTTAGGCTCGATGCCCAATAGAGGAGTCGGAGAACTTTGGAAGGGCTACATTTTCTCTGTTGACAGTTCGGTCATCCGAGTTTACAGTACAAAGTTATTTACTATCCAAAATAGGGACAGTTCGTGATCAGTGTGCAGACAGCCATTTTGCAGACTGTATATTGGCAAATGCATACATGTTGATACACTTTGGCAAGTTGATGCATTTTGGCAAAATGATGCAGTAAATGTCACTTGGTATATGCCATTGGTGATGCATTTTGGATGCATAAGTGAGTGGCAAATGCATACAATTTGATGTTCACTTGAATGCCAATATAATGAGGCCATATACATGCAGTAAATGCATTTTGGGGACTCTTGAAAGGCATTCTCTGGTATGCAATTTCCAGAAAGCGGTTTATGCATTGGATGCCACAGTATATGCAAGTATTTTGCTCAGAAATTAGATGTTCAATATCTGGTTATGCTTTGAAGCCCACGAGAAAATGATTGATATTCTTGACTGACAGGTCATTGAATAGTTGCTGCTGTTTTTTTTTAAATGACAGAACATTCATTTTCAGGACTGAATATCTCTTTCCTGGTGTGGAATTGCACTTTGTGCCGAACTGGAAAGTTGTAGCTCACAAAACATACTACAACTTTGCTTTTGGAAGCAAGTTGATCCGGTATAAGCTCCAGGAGTTACAGCCTCTGCAAAACCACAAAAAGTTGCAGTCTACTATCTATTTGTGACCAATGTGCAGGAAGCTGTTTTTCAAGTGAGAATATCTGAGAATCCAGAAGGATTTGGCTCTTGAGGTCAACTGACAAGTTGTAGATCTTTCTACCAGCTACAACTTTGCTGTTTACAGCTTTGGCATCAGGTCTTTCAGTGAAAAGATATCGCTGTTCAAAGACAGGGACAGCGTGTTATTTTGCCCAAAGTGGCTGTGAGGTATTGTTGTAGGGATTTCTCTTGCACAACAGTGAATTGGGAACTCACAGTAAATTACAGAAAGTGATTGGGATCTCACTTCAGTCCAAGGGCATTATTGGCATTTTGGCAAGTCACTTTGGCACATTTGGCAAGTGGTGAATGCTTGATTTTGTTGCCAAACAATTGCGCGCTTGAGGTGATGCATTGGTGATGCAGTAAATGCCATTTTGATGCATTATGGATTTGCATTGGTGGATGCCACACTGATGTTTATGGATAGTTAAGCTGGGCTCCTATTGCCATTGGTTGAGCAGGCATTGCTCATTTGGTTCAGTGCATTTCTTACTTGGATTGCTAGGCATTGGCAGGTTACTGGGCTGCATATATTCTTGTTTATGCCTCTTTATGGCTGAGTGCTTTTGAGCATTGGATCAGCCAGTTTATTTGGAAACCTGATTGGTCTGGACAACACTATATTTTTTGGTCATTTGGGTTGCCTATTGCACTATACTGCTCTTTGGTTGTGAGCTATTGTGCCACAGATATGGCATCTACAGCTGGTAGTGCCCTCTTTGATATTGAGAGGTTGGATGGATCAAACTTTCAGTATTGGAAAGAGCAGATTTATGATGTGTTAGTGCAGAAGAGGCAGCATAAGCCCATTCAATGCAAAGGTGTCAAGCCTAATAGCATTAAACAGAGTGATTGGGATGAATGGATGAGCAAGCATGCTCTATCATTCAGTCATCACTCTCAAAGTCAGTCTACTTGCAGGTACAGGATGGTGTACAGGGTGTAGATTGCCATGCATATGAGTTCTATACTCGTATATGCCAGATGTATGACCATGATAGTGTTATGTTACAGCATGATGGGCTGAAATGTATTGATGGGCTGAATTACAGCCTTGATATGCACTCCAAAGGTCGATCAATTGGTAAAATGTTCAAGGGGGAATTCCAGGAGCAAGTCTAGCTCTCGGACTTGTGTTAGATGTTTCTATTGTGGAAAGTATGGCCACATGAAAAAGTACTGCTAGAAATGGCTGAGAAAATACAAGAAGAAGAGCAAGGTTAAGAATGACAGGAAGAAGGAGAAGAAGCATGTTGAGCTTCAAGGCGTGGATGCCAGGGTTTCCACTGATAGTAGCAATGATGAAGGCTTTCTTTTGTCTATGTCTGACACCTCCTTCTTGGCCACTGATGTACCCATTCTCGGTGATTGGATGTTAGATCCATGTGCTTCATGTCATATGACCCCTCATAGGTCATGGTTCAGTGCATATCAGGAATGCATTGTGGAGAGTGGTTTGACGGGCATTGATCATTCTATGGATGTCTATGGTTATGGGGATATCCACCTTGTTATGCCTAGTGGCTCTATTCTTGTTCTACAGAGGGTTAGACATATACCAGGACTTGCTACGAGCAAGATCAGTACTGGACAGTTGGTTGAGGCAGGTTATCATGTCTCTTTGGGTGATCATGCATGGAAGATTGCTAGAGGCAATCTGGTTATGGCTAGGGGATCACGGGTTGGATTCTCTTATGCATTGCATGTATCAGGTATCCAGCATAAGATGCTTATGATTAGTAAGCAGCCATCAGCTAGTTTATGGTATGCCAGACTTGGACATATGTCTACTGCAGGTATGGAAGCCCTTATAACATTGAGATACATTCCTGTTATGGATGTCTCTCAAATTTTATGTCATGATTGTGATGATGGTCAGCAGTCAGGATCCTCCTTTGTGAGGAAGACAGTCAGTGAGAGGTATCTTGAGCCATTGCAGTTGGTTCATAGTGCAGTTTGTGGGCCTATGCCTACCGTTTCACTGGGTGGTGCCTCTTACTTTGTGACATTTATTGATGCTGCTACAAAGTACATATGGGTATATCCGATTCGGCAGAAGCATGATGTATATGATACATTTTAGCGCTTCTTGGGTAATGCTGAAAATCAGTCAGGAAAGAAGCTATTGAGCTTGATGACTGATGGTGATGCAGAGTTTACCTCTCCTAGATTTCAGCATCTATGTGATACACTTGGTATCAGGAGGGTGTTGACCACTCCTCATCTTTCTGCTCACGATGCCTTGGCAGAAGGCATAAATCGGATTCCATTGGACAGGATTGGTAGCATGCTACGGTATGCAAGTCTTACCGAATGCTATTGGGCTGAGGCATGTAAGACAGCTGCATACTTGCTTAACAGGTCACCCAGGAGATCTCTGAATGGTAGAGTGCCATTTGACTTCTTGACAGGCAGGGCACCATGTTATGAGCATTTACGTGTGTTTGGCTGTGAGGCTTATGCTCATGGTTCCCGATTGAGGAGGTGTATCTTTCTTGGATACAGTGAGTCCAGTAGTGACTACAGGTTATGGGATTCTTCAACTAGAGAGTTGATACGCAGCCATAATGTCTATTTTAGAGAGGATGCTATGTTTGGACAACCCAGGACTATGGATAGCAGGAGAGTGGTGTTCCAGGAGGGTGTAAGTGCACTGATACCTCCGAATTCTATTCAAGGACAGCCCATATTCCTTGGAGTGGGAGGTTTTTCCCACGGTGAGCAGGTTATAAAGTTGGGACAGCCATGATTACTTCCTGATTTTGGTCAGAGACGATCATATGTCTCAAGTATTCCACAGGTTTATGCTCCTATGGAGATTGTTGATGCATCTTCTATGGATAGTTACAGTTTACTCCCAGGATGTGGAGTGCCTCTTGTAGATGAGGATGAGGTTATGCATGGTGAGGAGGATACCTTGGCTAATGATGCCCGGTATGATCCATTGGCTGGTTATGCCAGGACAAATGTGGTTTCTGTAGTTATTGACTCGGGTCATATTGCGCATGGGCAGGAATCATTGATATGTTTACTTCGTAAGTGCCTCCATGGCCAGAAGCAATACCCTCGAGCTTGGCTTCATAGGTTTGATACCGTTATGAGAGCTCAAGATGTGATGTGCAGTGGGACAGGTTATGGTCTCAGTATTCAGGAGGTCGCTATCCTTCTGAGGTTACTTGCCATATGGTTCCTTATGGACAGGGATGCTTTGCAGTGCGCGCTGCATGGTCTTGATGATGTTTGTTAGATACTTGGTTGTTTCAGTATGGAGAGGGGGAAGTTATTGAGTACTCCATTGCCTGTATTGGCTCCATACTTGAAACACAACAGGTTTGACGATCACAGATCAGTTGAGCAGCAAGTTATGGTTGATATGGCAGCCACAGTACTTCATGCATCCATGACTGTGTTGAGACTTGGTTCTCACATGTTTGCCATTGGGGCTACACTTCTAGTTCTTGCTTCCATTGCAATGGGAGTTGGTAGCATGATTATGGTAGATTTTGGCAGTAGGGAAGCGGTTGTGGACATCAGGTCCTTATGCTTCCAGGAGCAGCATGCAGGTGATGCAGGTTGGGTAGACCAGCAGAGGTCTATTGTAGGGCATGTGCTTATGGTCACAGGTGGTACAGAGACATTTTCTTTACACAGTGACAGTTCAGGTGCTATGGATTTAGCACATGGACTTAGCACAGGAGCACGTGGTGGTGAGAGTTCACTCTCCCAGTGAGATCTGGCATGAGATCTTGGTTGACAGGCATCTACAGCTTGTCATTTTCTATCCTGCAAACCTGATGTCTACTAGCAGCTTATCCTCTATGCACTTTGCACATTGTAAAGTGCCGATGGGCATAGGATGACGGTCTGGTCATCTTGTTTTTCAGCCTATGGCTGATTGTATTATATGTGTACTATACTCCCTTAAAGGCACACTGCCTTTAAGTGGGAGGTTGTTGGGGTAAAGGGCAGTGTGCCCACCCACTTGTACAGTGCCCATGTATACTCATATATATATGATAGAGGAATAAGCTGGAGTAGCTTTTGCTCCACCACTTTTGGTGTCTCCCTATCCCTTTGTGTGTGCTCTCCTCTCCCACATTCTGAAGGTCAAGAGGTATGGGCAAGAGGACAAGAGTTTCTCGGTATCACAACTAATAATGCAGCTGAGTATAATGCTTTGATTCTTGGTTTGGAGGGTTGTCTTCAAAGTCAAGTGAAAGAATTGTATAAGTAAGAGGAGATTCTTAGCTTATTATAAAACAAAAGCAAGGGCATTACAAGACAAGAAGTCCTTATTTGAAGGAGCTTAATCAAAAGGCTATGGCACTACGTAGTCAATTTGATTTTTGCAAGTTTGTTCATATAAACGGAAAAGAAAATCAAAAGGCATATGAGTTAGCTACTCAAGGCATTGTGGTACAAGAGGGGGGTGGTTTCTTTGGTAGACATTGGATGGCTAGAATTGCAAGATGTTCATCAATATGTGGAAGAAGGCATGTTTCCTCAAGGGTTAGCTCTACAACAAAAGCAAAGATTGGTAAGGAAGGTTTGCCCCTATCATTACCAAAATTTGGACTCAGAAAGGACCCTGTAAGGGAGCAGTTGGGTTGGTGACATGGAAGAATAAAGTGAATAAAACCCAATAGAATATTGGCTAGTGGAGGGAATAGAATATTGGAAGTGGCCCGACTTCTCTATTTCTTTATTCAATGGCCCAAACAATGATGTGGAGCACACACTTGCTACCTCAACTCTCCCATCACGTTTTTTAACTGTAACCAAACTGAGAACCTAGTTTCTTAACCAAACTTGTACCATTTGTGAAACCAAATCCTCCCATCCAATAGCCCTCTTTTCAAATTTCTTGCTTGGCTCTTGAGTGAGAAGCTTCTTTCTCCATTCCCCCTCTCATGGGATGGACTCTCCCGCCAAAATCTTGTCACTTCCCTTCTCTACCTACATTTCCCTCCCATTTCACTCTCATTCTTTCAAAACTTTCAAGATTTTTGAATGAGATTCCTACCTTCTCCTTTCTCTATTTTGGGCGCTTCTCCTTCAAATCTCGCCAATTCCTCTCTCAGCTTTGAGCTTCTCCCATGATCTGAAATCGTTTTATTCAGGAAGACAAGGCAATCAATGTTCTGAGTGAACCATGAATGATGCAGGGTGTTTGGAGCTTAGAAGGAGGTACTGGACGAGACTCTTTGAGAAGGATCAAAGAAGATTGACTTTCAAGCATTGCAGTTGTTACTGATGCATGAAAATCAATCTTTCTTTTGCCCATCTCTCAATACTAGTCACTTTCCCTATTGCAATCTCTAAGGGTGCATGATTTTGAACCATTTATGAAGGTTTGGGGTCCATCCAGATGGCTTGTATGGAGGTTCAGGTGAGATAATCTTTGGAACAATGCAACACAGTGATTATGACAAGATTTGTTTGTTAATGATGTGACTTTGAAGAAACAATTAGTTCGTAGTTCATTTTGTGTAGATGCGTTGTTTTGTTTTATTACATGGTTTGAAAACATTGAAAGATTTGTTTGAATTTCATGAGAAATGAGTCTTTTCCACTTTTACTATAAATAGTTTTCTACATAATATTGCTTGAAATAGATTTCAAGATGTTTGGGAGCATATAATTTGTTTTAAAGCAAGAACCATCAGCTTCATCATTCTTGGAACACATTTGGGACCACTGGGAGGGACAAGTTTGATCACATTTTTCTTTGAAAGAACCTTGCTCCAAGAATCAGGTACTGTTCATTTATGTAGTTTTAGAATGTTTTTAGTTTTCAACTCAAATCAGGGTCTATCAGAGCAACTTGCATGGAGATTCAGGTGAGAAAACCTTTAGAACAATGCAAGACAATGAAAATAATGAGATATTATGATGCAACTTTGAAGAAGCAGTTAGTTTGTAGTTTGTTTTGGTAATTGTGTTGTTTTATTTTAATACATAATTTGAAGAGGAAGAAAGATTTGTTTGTTTTAAAAGATACACTCTTACTATTGAGGTTTTTAATAGAAGATGGTTTGAGATAGATTTGGAGTTATTTGGAAGCATATAATTAGTTTTGGAGAAAAATCCATCAACTTCAGCATCCTGGATTACAAGAGGGACCATTGAGGAGGACAAGTTTGATCACATTTTTCCTTCAAAGATCCTTGTGAGGTATTGTTCATTCACATAGTTTAATAGTGTTTGATGATAAGTAAATGGTTTTTTGAATTTGTAGATTTCAATTGTTAGATTTTGCATGCAATTGGGGTTTTCATTTTTGCTTGGTTTAATACTTTTCTAAAACATGTCATGTTTGTATATTGTTTGTTGATGTCAATGTTATATTATATTAGGTGGAAAGTGTATGAAATCATGCAAGTCCCTCATAATAAAAAAAGGTGGATATCCATTTTCAAATTGATGCAGAGAATGGACCATTTTTAAAGAGGAATAAATCCTCCTTAGAAAGTGAAAGTGATTTAGTAGCTCTTCGAAGTCAAGGAAAAACACATGGATTTGTGGTTAGAAGGCAAAATATATATAGTAGATCCACAAACTTGTTAGACTCCTCAATTCCATGGATTGACCAGCTTAATAAAGTTTCTATGTAAGGGTGAGAATGGTTTGTTAGGATATTGTCAAAGGTTGACTGGTCATGGAGCAAGTAGCCTTCACAGCCAATATCAATCTTTGATTAGTGAAAGAGACAAAAGGATTGAAATGTTGGAGGCTTGGAATCAACATTTGGTATCATCTATGCGAGCTACAAGTGTTCAAATGTCTGCATATGATGGCATAGAGAAGAAAAATAAGGAATTACAGGTAAAGTTCAAACATTAGATGCTAAATTCGGAGAAAGCACTATACATTCAGTTACATATGCAAAACACAGCTCTAAAGGATGAGATAAAAAAGTTAGAAAAAACATTATCATTCATGAAGGATACTCCAATGTGGATCCAAGACTACGTAAGAGGAAATTGCATCCAATGGATGAAATATCCAAGAAAAGTGGTCACTGGAAGCATCGAGTGAGAGCTTGTAGGAGTGTTTTAGAACTCATGTCTATCCATGATGAGCACTATAGTGTTATGGGTGAAGTGTTTACGAAAAAGCTCTTGGAGTTTGTTATACAACATCCAAAATTCAAAAGTCTAAAACCAGAGATAGCATCTAAGTCAATCAACAAAGTTCTAGAGCATTTCAATGCAACTAGTGCATAGGGAGTTTGTGATACTATAGGGATAAGTACAAGGGCATATCGGCTCATATTTAAGAGCTTAAAAACAACATGTCTTTTTGTGGGAGCAAAAGTTAAAGCCTCGCTTCCTAAATCGACTAATGTTGATAAGGCTGGGCATGCACTCAATTTGGGCATACTTGATTTAGTTGGTGAGCCCCAGCATGTATGTAGTACACTAAATTTGAAAACAAAGGGTGGAGAGTCTAAAGAATTGGAATTGACAGTCAACAACAACTATGTGATAAATGTTCGAAGAGTTCTACAAGCCATGGTGAAGTTTAATGATATGTCTATGGAGGAATGCAATGGTACTCTAAAGATTGTACTAAATCTTGATGAAAGTGAGGTGGTCAAAGGCAAAAAATTAGGAAGAGTTAGTTTGACAAGGATGAATAGAATACTAGACCTTGAAGTTGAGCTTGATGATGGAAGATAGTTCAATGTGCAATTAGTATAGGAGATTTGGGGATTGGCTCCTTTGAGCTATGATAAAAATTTGAATTTTAAAGCAGTAATGTAAAAAGACTTAGAATATTTTGAAATAACATGTGAGTTTTTTTTGCAGGTGCCAAAAAAGTCACATTCAAATTTGAAGTGGTTTTTTGACCAAACCGATATCCCAAGTGTGATCAAAGGTCATAACAATGGTGAGCTACTTGAAGTTGAGGGCTATGGATCCTACCATGTAGAATGGCATCTAGTTGCTACTGTTGCTGACCTCAAGACTATTAAATGTATGTTTAATGTGGCACATGGAGCAAATACAAGCCATCCTTGTCCACTGTGCATGCAAATGAGAGTACCTGCAAAGGGTGGTAAAAAGAATCAAAAGCAATGGGTGTCTAAACTTGTAGAGATAGATTAAACTAAGGCACTAGATAGGGATGCTCTAGGGAAAGATCTATCATAGAGCCCAATTCTTAAAATTCCTCTTGAGCGAGTACACATTTGTGTGCTTCATGCTATTGTGAGAATAATTGAAAAGTTGTTGCATTTGTACATCATTGATGCATATAACTTGAAGCCCCAACAAAAGAGTGAGAGGATGATTGCGAAATTGAAAAGGTTCTTTCATATATGGAACTACACTCTAGGCAAGTAAAGATTACAAAAGATGAGAAAAGATATGGAAAAGTAGGCAATGTTCCTTGTAAGCCAAGCTTTGCTAGTGTCAAGGCTTTAAAATTCCTTTCTGCAAAGAAGAAAAATGACAAGCTCAAATGTGCTAATGAGTTTGATGTATGGAGAAAGTTATAGAATGCATGTTGTGAACGAGGGGGGAAGGGACAAAAAAGATTGGAAAAGGCTCAAGTGTGGTTAGCTCTTGATAGCCTGGTACCTTTACTACAAAATGAAAGATTCAAAGATGATGATGCACAGTGTTTCATCAATGCTATGAATGACTTTAGCCAGAATATGGACATAGCTTGGGAAAAGAATCATTTCATAGAGTACATGGTAATCTCTAACTTGGACATTGATATGTGCATATTGAATGGTCCTATATTTACTAATTTGTTTTTCTATTTGGCAGCACATTTTATATGCTGATGCACCATACATGGCATGGAATTATGAAAGAATTGGAGTGTGGTCCACTTAGGACATGGAAAGATCGCATTGGCAAGCACGTTGTGCATATAATAATAGAGCAACCCAACACGGGGGTGGTAGAACTAAAGTCAAGCCCAATGGTTCTATTGGTTCATTGGTGGTACAGGCGTATCAAAATAAGAGTAGTTGCAACACTAGCATTCAAAGAGTCCTTAGTGTCCCATGCAGTGCAAGATGTTAACACGGAACGTCAAAGAAGAATATACAACTCATCAAATGCAAGACAGAATCATGCAAGGTGGTGTGCAACCCATCATAGACAAGGGCGCATATGGGTGGAGATAGATGAAAATGATGGTGTAGACTCTTTCAATGTGGATGCCCATGCATAAGTTGTGTTCCAGATTGTATGCACTTATTTGTAAGTCCATTCTCCTTTCCTTTTCTCCCATCCCACCATGACATAAACAGAGTGTCAGTAAGCATCATCACATCATTAAATTGGAAGTTGTTCCTAGATATCCAAATGAACCATAAAGCATGATCCCTTATTTGGAACTAAAGCTCCTACTTGGTCTTAAATGCATCTCCCATTAAAATGGGTTTCTAGCTAACTAGCTCCCCAATTTCTATCTGGATGTATTTCCACACCTTTCTAGCATGAGGGCAAGAAACAAACAAATGGAAAATGTCTTCAATAACACTAGGGAATATTTTGCATCTGCTATCTCTTGTCCCTATTTTGAGACGCATGTCCCTATTCTCCTGCTGTCCCTATTGTGAGACCCCTTGCATTAGTCCACATAGCTTCATGTAATATAAGCCAAGATAGGCATAACATCTTTTCAACTTTCAAGGCTTCCTTGTTCCATATCTTCCCAAACCTTTCATACCAGTTTTCTCTGTTGTCCTGAAGTAGCCATCTTGTATTCAGAGTTCTGAAAAGATCCTCAATATCAAAGGCTAGAGTAGGAATTGGAAGCAACGAAATACTCCCTCCCCATCTAATTTCTCTATCAGATTAGGAAGGTGCCACCTCTCCAACATGTGTTCCCTTGCCAAAGTTCAAGTCTACTCATGATCAGACTGACACTGATTGATTAAAGCAAATTCCCTCCTAATTTCTTGCCAAGTCTTCCATCTTAGCTACTCTTTATCCCAAAGTTGTCCCCAAGTTTGCAATCCTCTTTTAAACACAAGGGTGGTTAGGAGAAACTATTCACATCATTGAGTTGGGCATTCTTAAAGATAGAGGAGACCCATATAGAGTCAATAGCCATAAAGTCTCCTTTGCTAGAAAATTGCAAGAAGGCCTTTATTTCTTGAAATTCTTTCCAAATAGATTGCCAAAGGGGACTCCCCTTAGCTTTGTAAGGCTCAAGATTGTAAATGCTAGAGAGAATAGGAAAATTTTTCCATTTAGGGGCTTGACCAGTTTCATATTCGTCAAAAGAAGTTATGCCCAGTCATATTCTAGACTCAAAATAGCTTTAATCACCCATGTGGCAAAGAGTTTCCTGGTAGATAGAGCTTATGTCAATTACTCCTAAGCCACCTTTTTCCTTGTGCTTGATGCAGTAGGTCCATCTTACTTTAGATATTCTAGTGTCCCCTCACTAGAGAAAGGATCTGCAAATCCTAATGAATCTATCTAGTCTATTGGAACCCAAAGGGATAAATAAAAAATGGAGATAGGATAAATACAATGGTTGAGAACTATCCTTCTTCCTTCAAGATTGGCTTGATAACCTCTCCATTTTGTCTATCTCCCTCTGAAACCTCTCCAAAAACCAATCCCATCATTGCTTCATGGTAATGTCAAACCCCATGGGAATCCCAAGCAATCAAAAAATAGTACCCTTGTTAATGATATGGCATCCTAGTTCTTTTAGCGTTTCATGTTTTCTTCCTTTGAGAGTAGCATAGTCAATCTTTGTATGATTAATTATGGACCTAGAGCTTTGCAAAATATATCCGAACACTTCATAGTGCACTCAACATGCTGTACTACGTTTCTAGGTTTGAGAATTGTGTCCTTAGAAAACCGTTGGCAAACTAATTGTTTGCCAAAAATCAATTCTATGCCTCTAAGGTTACCTTTCTTGACTTGGGTTTTAAGTAGCCACCCTAGAGAATCATTAGCAATTGCAAATCACAAAGGACCAAGGGGGCATTCTTGTTTGATTGATCTCTTCAAGGAAAAAGAAGGGCTCATTTCACCATTGATACATATTTTAGTAGAAGCCTTGGTGAGTAGCAGTTTTACATAAGCAACAAAAGAGGGGCATAACCCCATATCCTACAAGGACTGAATGAGGAAATCTTTATACAAATCCACCTTGAGAAAACATATCTCTTGCTTGGTTTCTTTAGCATATTCACCTCTCTCCCAAATGTTAATGATGGCCTCAAGAAGATGATGTACTTTAATAAATCCTTTCTATTTTTACAAAATCCATTCCTTGATCTTCTTTTGGATCTTGAGAGCCAAAGCCTTAGCAAAGATTTTGTATCTATTGTTAAGCATAGTTAGGAGTCCAGTTTCTAAGTTCATCTTTACAACCCTTCTTAGGGATGAGCTCGATAACTCCCCTATTAATGTGTGAAGGAAAAGCTCCATTGTTTAAGCTTTCTTGCCATAATAAGAGTAAAAGACCAACCACATCCCAAAATTCCTTGTAGAATTCAATGGGCAATCCATCCTCACCTGGATTTTCCCTTTCTGCCATAATTGAAATAGCTTCCTGTAATCTATTTACTTTTGTACTTCATGGTGGGTTTTTACCTCTTCTGAGGTTTCCCATAGAGAAATATAAGATTTCACTTAAAAAAAAAAAGGTATGTAGTATCACAAAAGGAAACAGAATACTTGAGAAGGACAAGCTCATACAAATAAACTGAACTAGTCATATGAATTAAAGTGAGTTATTTCATATAATAGCTCTAGTATAAATACAGATCAAGGAACCCATTAGCTTTATTGAGACAAAAATGATAGAATGGACACAAAATGAAAAAGTTATCATCCACTAGTTTTAGCAATAAATCATAAAAATATTTGCACACTAGGGGAATTTTGGACTTAAAAAGGGACACTTTGATTAGACCCTTAAGATTTGTGATGAACAAACCAACCAATGGGAAGGATTGGGAATTAAAAGAATGGAAGGTTCCATATTGGCCTGGAGAGACCTCCCTTGCACCCCACTAGGCTCTCACTTGCCTCACCAGCCCTTAGGGCATTTACTCATTCCCTTGACTTTTAAGCTAGTCCCCACTAGGCCACCTCCTAGGGCATTTACTCATTCCCTTGACTTTTAAGTTGGTTCCCCTACCCTCCTCCCTCACTTGGTGGGTCTAAAAATTCATGAGTTTTTTTCCCTTAAAAAAAAAAGAAAACTCTTCAAAGTATCCCCACCCCCCCAAACTACCCGCATTGACTTAAGACCTTCCTCTCAAGCTCTACCGCCTCTTAATCCTCTCTCAACCTCCTCCTCCTCCTCCTCTCACTGTCCTCTCAATCTCCTCCTCTCAACCTCTTCCTCCTTCGAAGCTCTTCTCTTTGATTGTTCCCACCCTTTCTATGATGGTGAAGCACTCTCCTTACCCTAGACCAAAGCTATAAATTCAATCTTGTGTGGGTCACATTTTGAAGGATGAAAATAATGTTTGGATTCCTCAAGTGTTTAGGATAATGTATTGGGTCACAATGCAACTATCTTCAATAGGTCCATTCTAGCTTTCACAGAAGGACTTTTAAAAGAAAAGAAGCATTGGAGGGTCGATTTGTTGGGTTTTTAAATACCAACAAAGGACCAAAGGTGAATTTTTAGCACATGTACATGGCTCAAGAAATAAATTTAGACCTTACAAATCAAACCTTCTTTCCTTCAAATTGTATCTTTCTTTTACATTGTCATTTTTGCATTATGGCACTGCATTTGTCCATTCTAATGTGTATGTGCATGTGCATTGTGTATGTGTGTTGAGAAAGTGTGTGCTGTGGAGAGAGTAGGGGGATTTTTTAGGAGCAACACAATAACTGAGCAATAATGCAAGAACTGGAATACGTAAAATACACAATATAGAAAGCACACAGAATGGAAGAGAGAGAGAGATGATAGCGGAGGTAAGAGAGGGAGAGAGAGGAGTGCACACAAGACAGGCTAATTGTACACTAACTTGTATTCCATGAAAAATAGGAATATATACATGAACCCCTTACGGTTAGGGGTAGGGTTTGTCCCATATACCTATGGTGCAATTTATGCCATTGTTGACACCCCCTCTTAAATTGCACTGCATAACAAGAGGATGCTTTACAAAACACAAATTTTGGACTTTTTGAATGTTGCATGATGGCAATAGAAATAAAGATAAGAAAAGATGCATAAGAGTGCAAAAAGAGCACAGTGGAAAAAGTTATGTACAAAGGTGTACAAATTAACCTTAACTTTCCCCTCTTAAGTTGCAATTGTCAAAGACCAAGCTGATGTTGAAAGTGTGTAAACTTATTAAGGGAAAGTGGCTTGGTGAAGATATGTGTGACGTATTCTTGTATCAGATAATGTATCAAGTCGATTTCTTCACTAAGAATTTTCTCTCTGATGAAGTGATAATGCACTTTAATGTTTTGTGTTTTGGCATGAAACACTAGGTCTTTTTCCAATTGAATTCTGCTCATATTATCTAAATAGAGCATAGTGGGGTCTCTAGAAAGTATCTCAATCTCTAAAAGAAGCCTTCTGAACCAAATTGCTTCACATTCTGCATTGGTGGATCCCCTATACTCTGCTGCACCGAGCAATGGTAGCGGCGCCCTCTAGCAGCTCTTTGTTTCCATGCTCAGCCTAGCTCAATGCACACGTCCAACACATAGCAAGCGAGGCAACAGAAATGTCCTCCCAGTAGCTCTAAAAAATTGTAGTTAGCGCTATCGCCAATGCCTTCTTCAACACAGACTCGCCAAAGCTCTCGCCTCATAGCTCCCTCCACTGCCTTCTACCTTCATTACTTTCAAGGAGGCTCCAGCACCTCTTGGTCTTCACACAGCCAAAGCACCTGAGTAGCAAGTTCTCTGCACATGACTCCTACGACCTCCTTCAATGCCAACGTCGTCTCTAACATGACCACACGGGCCATGGGTTGCACCAAACAATGCGAACCTTCTCCAATCTCTTCATTTCCAAATGTCTCCACCATGCAACCTTCTCCAATCATCGTTGTCATCGTTGCGCCTTTGCAACAGTTTGCAAAGTCTTTTTTTTATTTTCTAAGGATGAACCTTAGACCACATGGTAGTCCATTGACAGGACACATGGTAGATAAGGTTGGGTGTGTGTTTGGTTAAGTTTATAGTTAGGTTTAGTTTAGGTGGACCATGGTAAAGTTAATGTAACCTTGGGTTAAAAGATTGCCACATGGCACAGGGCCACCTAAGCACACAGCCCCTGCCAAGCACAATTTGTATTCTACATATGAACCCCTGTGCCACATCATCAAACGCCTCTTCTTCACAAAATCTTCGACAAGCCATAACTACCAATCCAGGATAAATTTGCACACGGTCCAAAAAGGAAAAGTGATCATCTTTTTGAGCTCTATGCATCTGTCAAGTCAGAATCATTGTTAGCAATTAGACACTGTCAATATTGAAAGCAATCAATTGGTAAGACCTTTGCAATAAATAACAAATCAACACATGAACGCAAAAAGCATGCCGAAAGCACAAGTGTATGAGATGACCATAGCCCAGAACATGGCATCCACACATAAAGCATTAAGGTACATGGAAGAACAAAGCACCATGCATCAAGCTATGTCAAACAAAGAAGCGAATGCCATCGACATCAAGCATTGAGAAGTAAAAACCTTACCACCTTCAGCCTACATGTTTGTAAATCAAACCTAACCACCTGAGAGTAGCTATGAAAGCACCCAAGGGAGGTATTGACCACCTTATGTAGCAAGGTATGCACTAAGGGGAGGTGATTCTTTTCAATTTTATTTTCAGTTTTGGATGCTATCATATGCACCAAACAAAATACACAAAAAGGTCTTGTACATGCACCCTCTACTCACCCAGTGCAATGTAAGAGGGGGTGTTAAGGATGATATAAATTGAACCATCTAGATAGGACACTAGGGACAAACCCTAACCCTAACCCTAAGGGGTTCACATATATATATTCATCAATGCAACATAGTGTACATGTAGCTATATCGTGTGCACTTCTCTCTCTCTCTCTCTCTCTCTTCTGTTCTCACTTCCCCTTTCATACAAGATACATGGGCAGTAGGTTTCCCAGATTGCAATCCATGATGCAGTCTATCCCTCCCGTCCAGACCCACCACCTCTCTCAAAGGATGGTGTTTGGGAGACTGTTTCTAGCATTACTAGCTAGAACATTTGGGGGCATTTGGGTGACCCGAGTTGTGGTGCCATGAGCACATAATTAGAGGCTAAGGTATGTGCTAAGGAAATAATCAAAGGAGCCACCCTAGGATGTGGACTACAAGATGTGGGGATGTGGATTGAGGATATCCACAAGGAGAGATGTGGATCAGAGGATCCCACAAGTGTTGACTATTCTAAGGGCACTCTCTATATAAGAGGCCTATCATGTATTGTTGAATATAGCACATTTGGAATAGATTGAGTATTTCATACTTCGTGTCTCTCTCCCCATGGCTTTTCGTTTTTGGTTTGATCCTCCATGATCTTTATGCTCACTAAGTGATAGTACGATCTGGACTTTTGCGTGAGCATGTCTGACATGGGTTGAAATGTTGGTGGGGCATCTCGAGTGACTAATGCAGTCACAAACTGCCTATCATCTAGTCCAAGTCTATTGATGGCAAGCTGGACTAGTCTCTTGTCTTTGACCTCTTGTCCAAGTGATGTGAGCTGATTTGCTAAGATCTTTTAATTTGAGTAAGAAGCTAGGACTTGATTCATTTGGAAGCATTCGATTGTTGTTCAGATGATTCTCCAACAAGAGAATACATGACATATTGTTGGCATTATACCTTCTTTCCAAAGTCTTTCAAGCAAGTACAGCTAAGATCTACCCACAAAGAAGAGGGATCATTGTATCCTTCACATTGAAGTTGATGATATTCAAAGCAAGCCATGCCTTGGTATCACTCTTTTTGTTTCTTTGTGAGCTCTAGTTGCTGGTCTGTAATAAGAGGAGTTATCGAGGTAGGCTCAGGTCTCTTCTCATCTTTTGTGACAATGTCCCACAAGTTCTTCAGCTGAAAAATGTTCAACATTTTGAACTTCCAATTGCCATAGTTGTTAATTTCGAGCTTGCCATTTTGATCAAGAAATATGACGTCATCATGTGATTTTGCCATGGTGCATCAAGAATCAAAACCATGTATACAAATAACAACCAAGTGCCAGTGATAGCCAGAGGCTTTACAAGGCTTGAAGAAGTAGTACACGATGCCAAATACTCAACTAGTGACTTTACAAGGTGGCATATGAGTGCAAAGGTGCAATTTTCTTGAATCGATAAACCAAATAGCCAAGTGACTCAACAAGAGTGAATCTTCCCTTTGTTAAAGAATGGAGTAGGTATTGATATGTGTGAGATGAATACCGATGATAGGTTTCGCAGGGACTGGGAACTAATCAAGAATTTTTAGCATGGCTTTAGTTGGCTTGTTTTGGAGTTCTCTCCTCTAAAGTAGGTAGTCCTATAACTAGTCCACATGTTGATTGAGATGAAAAGCAACAAAATAAAATTTATCTTCATTTATTTTAAGTGCTAGGTTTGGAGAGGATGAGATCTGATCAGGAGGGGTTTCGATGAAGAGGTTTCTGTAGATACTACAAAGTGCAAATCCTAGATTTAAAATGTGAGGTGACAAGTGCATAGAGTGAGAGGTGGTAAGCAATTTTACTTTTTGAAGCACCTCCATATTCCACCTGGAACAAAAGATACGGCCCCTGGAAGAAAGGCAAAATTTTGAGCACAAGAGGGCCCAAAAATGATGATGTGGACAATGGGTGCATATGGTAAAGCATAGTGTGCTTGTGAAGCACTGATGCTAAGGTGGCACTATGAGTTGGCATTGCCACGTGTCACGTGAGGAGGCTGTGAGGTGGCATTGGTGATGTGGCACTACCACCTGGGCAACTGATGTGGTAGGTGGTGGCCACATGTTAGGGACGATGTGGCACTAGACTACCCATGATGAAATGGCACTAGTCAGGGGTTACCATCGTTAGGTGACTCGGGGTGATGTCACATATAAGGTTGAGTTGCCACATGGCCAAAATGTGACCATTGGCCAAACTTGAGGTCAATTTGAACTAACCTAGGTTAAAGTCCACACCGCGAAGGGCCTCTCAATCTGAAACAGTGCACTCCTGCACTTCTAGCTGTGCTACCTGCAGAGATTTGCTCCCAAACTCGAAATAGGAAAGCAACACTGGTCCTCTTACCAGGACACCACAAACTTGGCTTGCTTTCTTGAGCTCCTTACCACGAACAAGGCTCTGATACCATGTAAAGAATAAGGGAGAGAGATAGAAAGACTCAAGTTCAGCTTTCTTCACAACACACAAAAGAGAGAGGACACAAGGTTGGAGGGTGAAGCCTTTCTTCACTTTTGCACACAACAACCATACAATAGAAGAGGGAAATACCCTATATGTCAAACCCTAGAATACGTGGTTCATATGTGAACCCAAACCAAAAACATACGTGGTAGTCTAACTACACCACGAGTACAACTAACATAGGCGGTGACATAAATGATAGTCATCCAGGAGATATATCGGGGGTAGAGCTTGATATCTCAACAGAGGGCTTATTGCCTTGACAAGAAGCAAGGGCTTGTGCACACCATTGGCTCTGATACCATGATAGCAGAAGTTAGAGAGGGAGAGAGAGGAGTGCACACAAGATAGACTAAAACTGTACACTAACTTGTATTCCATGGAAAATAGGAATATATACATGATCTCCTTAGGGTTAGGGTTAGGGTTAGGGTTTGTCCGATAACCCTATGGTGTAATTTAAACCATTCTTAACAAGAGACACATGATATACATGGTTCACTCAATGTGGGATACTTCCACTAAGAAATAGCTAGCATGGCATTTTTCTCATCCAGCCAGTGAAAAGATACAAGATACCAAATGCATTTTTCTTATCCAGTTAGTGAGAAGATAAGATATAAGAAGTATATCCACTGTACTCATGCTGTGAGCCACACCCCTTTGTAAAAAGTTTGACCACACAATTCATGTTCCAATTTTCATGTATTTTTGGCTTCAAGGATGCTGCCCCTTAACCCCCACCAAGGGAGGCCTAAATACTATCATCGGCCCCCCTTGCATTAGGAAAAATTCGAGCTCATTTTGGGGCCCTATGAGGATATTAATTGAGAATATTCTCTCAATAGAGAGACATGGATTTTTTTTTGCAAATTAGCTCAAAACTTGTCAAACTTAACATATTTAGAGGCTACCTTTTGAGAGGTTTCCAATGATATTACCATGATGGGGTTTGGACATGGGAATGGAAACATACAAGAAAGATTCCTTTGTTATAGGAGAAGATTCACATAACACACACACACACACACATACACATGTGTGTGTGTGTGTGTGTCTCTCTCTCTCTCTCCTCTCTTACACACACACACACACACATATAAAGATATATTTATTTATTTATATATGTAAAGTGAATCTCCTCCTATAAGAAAGAAATCTTCCCTATATCTTTCCATTACCATGTCCAAATCCATCTTGGTATATATCATTGTAAACCTCTCAAAGAGTAGGCTTTAAATATGCCAAGTCTGACAAGTTTTGAACTTAGTTGCAAAATAATTTCCATGCCTCTTTTTTGAGAGAATATTCTTAAGTAAAATTCTTACAGGGCCACAAAATGAGCCCCAAATTTCCCTAATGGAACCCCTCAAAATCATTGAACTTGTAAGGTAGAGCGTAGCTTGTTCTGTTGTAAAGAAGTCTATTACAAGATTTTGTGGGAGAAGGTGCACGAACAATAACAGTCTCTAGGTTCATAATCTTCTTTCCCATTTAGATTTGTTGCCAAGGACAAAAAATCGAGATACATAACCTTGTTGTTGAGAATACAATGTAAGAAAATTCCTATCCATGACTACATGAGTGATTGTGTGCAAAGAGATTTTGGCTCTCCGTGCGTAAAAAGTCCGTCTATATTGCAATTGAAATTCATCACTCAGGGCTAGGGCCCAGCATCGATGATCCATTAGTAAAACATTTGCATCGCCTCTACATCTTAGAAAGTGACAAATGTCCTTTGCTGGCCATCCCATAGCCATTTTCTTGAGGCAGCTACATTGCACGCCGGTCATATTAGTATTCTGGTATTATAGCACCACGTAAAGCAATTGTCATTGGCATAGGGGTAGCGAGCTCAATTCCTTACACGAGTATCACCCCATTGATTTTCATCCTGGAGATTCCTCCTTGAAGATATAGGAGTAGCTTCCACACCACCCCTACCTGCTGTGGGTGTGGTAGTAATAATAATCATGGAAATCCATGCGCTATAAATGCTTTCATCCATACGTAGCCTCATAGGGACGTTCGGGTAGAGAAATGCTTGAGATTTCCTAGATGACTTGCCTCGTAGGGACATTCTTACGAGCAATTCGGTAGCCTTACATTAATAAATGACTTCATCAAAGTTGTGGCTATATTGTTTGTTTGAGAAGTCTCAATATTTTGTTAAATTCAAAGAATGTAAAGCAAGCAAGTTTACTAGCAACTGATTGATATCTTCTTTGCTCAGCTTGGCCTCGACTTCCATAGAAGTGACTACCTTCGAGCAGTAGCAAGAGGAAATTGAATTGAATAATCCCGTATTGCAAGCAGATGTGAAAAATTATAGGAGGCAAACGATAGTATTCGTGTAATCGAAGACACGCTTAACTGGAACGACGAGTCTTTTCAACATCGCAACTACTGAGGCTTGCTGCAGAGCTAATGAATCACTTTCTATGTTATCTTGTAGTTTCAATGGGGAGAGCACTTGCTCCATTACCTCCTATTCTACTCAACCATTTATTACACTTCTGACCATTCCATCCAACCCATCCATCACCTTGCCCGCCTCGCCACCTAATCCGCTTTTGCCTCCCCCAACTCAGAACAAAACTGATGATGCCGTAAGCTTGGGTCCATCATCCCACCTAACTCTGATTGCAATACTTAGTGTTCTTGTTATCGTGACTACCTTGCTTTGTCTCTAGTTACTTGTGTTTCTCATTAAAAGGCAAAAGAAACAGCTAGAGAAGCCATGAAACCACGAATGACCCAATCCACATGGCCACTCAAAGCTTTTCAAAGAAAGTTTACCACAGATGTTTGTATTTTCATTTTGTTGTGGAGCTGTGTAGTGCTTTGATGCATAGGATTCTATCAAATCACAGGGTACACTCCAAGAGGAGACAACTTCTAATCATTGTAGAGGGAGGTTGATTGATTATACGGTTTTGTTATATACAAATTGGCAACACTGATCAAGCATTTCGCTCCATGATGCAGTCTAGTTTGTGCATCTCCTTAGTATAATATTGCTCCATGTGGTCTAGTCTGCACATCTCCTCATAATAATAGCTATGCAAGAGCTGGTGTCTCGAGTGATGTGATTTTACATTTTGTGCATGAGGATGCAACTTATAATCATTGTAGCTGGAGGTCGATCGATGATCATTTTGTTCTATACAAATTGGCAACACTGATCGACCATGATGGGGACGAGCATTTTCCGAGCGAAATCTTCCGTCTGAGCGAAGGAATAAAAAAGCTTCCAACTATGCAAAAATATGACGAAAATGGATCAGAAGAAATATGAAAAGT
Organism: Dipteris shenzhenensis; assembly: GCF_047967505.1. NCBI lineage: Eukaryota > Viridiplantae > Streptophyta > Polypodiopsida > Gleicheniales > Dipteridaceae > Dipteris > Dipteris shenzhenensis. The sequence continues at coordinate 46,216,614 of NC_141596.1, read as the reverse complement.
ATTATAGGAATGCCTATTTTATACACGAATATTTATGTGAATCTTTGGGAATGGTGAGAACATAATGGGATGGCTTTTGAAGAAACCCACATGTAGAGTAGACTTCTCTATGAAAATTCCCTTATGATCCTTCTTACAACTTTTTACTTAATAGGGGGTAACATTGAAAAACCTCTCTCAACCTATCTTCATGAAAGGGTTTCTCCAAAGAAAACTCATTGAAGCAAGCCATCAAGGTAGTTTTGCTAGCGAAACCCCTTTGAACAAGGTCTTTCAGGTAGTTTCGCTGGCGAAACTACCTTGGACAGCACTTTTAAAAGTGACATAACTTTCACATCCAATGTCCAAATATAGTCATTCAGCCACTCAAATTGATTGGAAAACCCCATTTGAGTACATCTCTGGGGTTATATTTTGGAAAACCTTGCATATATAGTATTAAATATTACATGCATTTTATGAGAGTGATATATAAGCCCAAGTTAATACTTATTTACAGTAATTTAAACTTCTGTAGAAACATGTCCATAAATATCTTGTTATTAATACTATAAAAACACTTGAAAGATATTGCCATATAATATAAATGTGTTTAATAAGTAATTATTTATGTATAATATTATTATATTGAGAGTGATTATGAGGGACGTTTCTTAAATGAATTGTTTTTCAATACTTGTTTAAGGTAATAATAAGGGTACAAAGGGATGTCTATGAATAATAAGATTTATGTTATGGAAAAATGAATGAGTGACTAGTCTGTATATTTTTATGATAAAGGGATCTAGTTCTAATGAAACTAAAAGTGTAAAAACCACGTTTCCTAGAGAAATACTATTTTTAAAATCTCTTGAAAAACATGCTCGTATAAACCTACTCATAGGTTTTTGCTCATAAAATTGACGCATCCGACCACGATATTGATCCATGCTTCCTAGTCTACACGTCTCCATGAAATTGTTTTGTTGTATATGAATTGGCAACATTGATCGGGCGTGATATTGCTCCTACCATAATAATGGCAATGCAAGAGGTGCATTCTCATGATAGCGGAAGCCTGTGGGTGGGAGGCCAATGTGATAGTGTTGTATACAAATTGGAAACAGTTTGTAGAACTAGATACATTCTCTTCGTGGGGTGAAGGAGCCCAAAGATCCTCAACGAATCATAATTGAAGGAGCAAACTTGGGAAGATGGACATCTAAATTAGCAGAGCTAAGGACCCTACAAAAGGGAATGGAGATTAGGCATTAGAGCTGCACTAAGCAACGATTATTTCTCTTTAGATGGTATTTCTAGGTTTAGAGATGTGACTTACCGAATAGAGGTTGCCTCTGTTGCTCTTAAACAATATTGCCCAGGACCTCAAGATGCCCAATATATGTAATGAGTGGCACAACACTTTGTATGAGAATGATGTTTATAGCTACAAGAATAAAGGCTAGGATTTAGCATACAGATTCTCACAATAGAAAAAAAGAGATTTTGTCAAATGCTCAATGAAAGAAGAACGAGAGTAGAATGACCTTGCCTTTGTGGCCCTATCCAAGTGTGCAAAATGTCCCATTTATGGAATTAGTATGCTGATTGAAGAGCTAGGGAATGAAAGCAATAGGAGCCTTTGGAAGGTGGTGAGGAACTAAGGTAAAGAAAGCTCAATGAAGCATGAAAGTTAGGAGCAATGCAAGCTGAATGAGTGAAGCAAGATTGTGAATGGCTGAGTGCCAATCACAGCTACCTATTACTAGCTTGTAGCCCTTCAACATTTGAATAGTGCATTTTGATATGCTTCTATTTTGAATATTATTTTCCACATGTCTAGAAAGTGGACCGCGAGTTAGCAATGGACTGGTCATGCAAGAAGGGTATGATATTGAAAGAGAAGGCCAACTGGCCATTACTATGTGTTGAGGCCCACCTCTCACCCATGTTGCCATCACTTTGGGGAGTAACCACAATATAAGAGTGGAGGCCCTTTTGTAATTGCTCATAGTCTAGAGTAGTGGCCTTATCTAGTGAATGATGCTTAGAAATCCAACTGTTATCAGAATACTATTGGAATATGTTATAAGCACCATGTCATCTCCTTTTTGAAGTTGATTTGTATACTGTAAGCTAGGAATACAAACTAGTTGCAAGCCTTTATCTTTTAAAACGTTGTTTTGTCTCTCTAAATGCGCATTTTTGATTCGTCTCTTTTCGACTTTAGTTAGTCGACTTTGGTAGTTCCATTACTAGAAGTGGATGTGTGTTGATGTTTTTCTCCCTTTTGAGACACTAGTAACACTATTGGCAATCCTCTAGTGTGTTTGAGCTCCCAGCCGGTTGCTGCTACATAGTAATTGTGCAAAAGAGTGACAACAATAAGATCCAAAATGACTTGAACAACAATAAGAAACCAACAAATAGTGACAACTCCAATGAATACAATAAAAAAAGGAGTGCGTGCAAAAAGGCTACCTCAATATAAAACAAAGATGACACAATAGCTCGACAAATCGGTGCATTCATAACACGAATTCATATGAAAATCCAACTTCTAGTGGACTACGATAGGAGATAGATTACGATTCTACTAGAAAGAACTCATGTAAAGAACATGCTCAAGAATATCTAGCAACCTCTAAACAAGTTAGAAGAATTGCAACGAGGTGCAAACAACTACAAGGCTTGTTCTTGGATTGGGTCTTCGACAGAAGTGGATCGACCCCAGACTGGTTCCGACTGGACAATGCGACATAAGGTTATTTTGAAGTAGTTTATCAATAAAATCAAGATCAATACGATTACATCGACAACAAAGTACTATATAAGCTTTCAAATCATCAAGCTCCATCGATATTACAAGCAACTTAGTGGGCAAGACTGTAGTACAAGTAGTCGAACACAATCTAGTGCCATTAGTTCTCCTTCTCTTTTCTTTCATGGTGGATATCTCGGCTCATGTCAAATAGATTTCAGGAGACATTGCAGTCCACACCACTCTTCAAAAAACTCCTGGATTTGGACTCTAAGGTCCAAATTACATTGGATAAGCTTTTGAATCTGGTTCCAGCATTTAAGAAGCAAATATATCAGAGTTTACACTCCGAGAAGAATACTCACATACAAAATCATCCACAAAATGAAGATGAAGAGGAAACACCAGATATATATACTTCCACAATAGAGGATGTGGATTACCAAGTCCCACTAATAGATGTGGATTATAAAAGACAAAGGATCCCAGAAGAGCTTATAGATGGAGGTTCAGGAGTGAACATCCTATCTAAGGATTTGTTCAAGAAGTTTTGTTGCAATGAACTTGCACCAACTCCATTTCAGGTCATAATGGCTGGCCAAAGAAGAATAACCACTTGGAATTCTTAGGGGTCAAGAGATAAGCATTTTGGGACTAACATTCAAAGTGACATTTGTGGTATTGAGAATGGAAGAAAAAGATTGTGCATATTCCATGATTTTGGGAAGACCATGGTTGAGAGCTGCCAAAGTAAATCAAGATTGGGGATCATAAAGAATCACAATCAAGAAAGGAAAGAAGAAGTTCCATCAACCGCAACCATTTGCAGATCTGTCAGTTCCAGTGGACTTAGGAGGTCCTAAAACTTCTATGTTGCTCATCATTCACACTCCGGTGGAGTTTACAAACAGCTCTGTTTCCAAAAACGTTTTTCAGCCCGTGTGTTAGACCCAGTGATCTCCCAGTGATTGAGACCACAGTTTCCAAAACCGTCTGTCCCATTGCATTCCGATGCCCAAAAACCCCTACCTATCAGTTATTGCACGATTCGGTGGAGTATTTTCAGAGTTATAGATCTCTGTATATTCGATTTCATCTCTCTGTTATGCATTTTTCATTCTAAGGTTTTGAAACCTTAGATTTATGCCATATGGCAGTGGATAAGTGTTGACTCCCATTTCTCACTCATCGGTTGGGATTTTGGAGTTCCGATAGAAGAGAGATATTTGCAGAATTTCTTGCTGAGTCCGATTATGCAATGGCGCCCATGTTTTGAGGCATCTCAGGTTCTATTTTCAGTAGCTGTCATTATCGTGGGACCATGATTTCTTGAGCATACCTTATGCAGATCACTCTGGTTGCAGTTTGAGCAGTGTGCACTCATTCATGGTGTGCATTGGGTTGTAGTGGATGATTTATAGCCCATTTGGATGCATTGCGGTCCTTATTGGATGCATTGATAGGCCCAAATTGCCTTGTGGGATGCTATTTTTATTGACGCTTTGCACATGGATGCTATTTTATGCTGAGGGACAGCTTTGACACATTGCAGGTGATGCACTGATAGTGCTATGCTCTCTTGGATGAGATATTATTGATGCATATGCCAGTGGACGGTGTTTATGCTTGAGTCATTTGGCACTTATTGGCATTTTGGATTGCCATTGCAGTTGGCATTTTCTTTTGGGCCAGATTTGCTCATATGGATGCATAGTACATGCACACGAGTCAACTGCATCTTTTGATGCTTTGAGCTTTGAGTTTTGGTGATATTTCACTCTATTGTGGCATACACATTTGGGTGCACCTGGTATTTGGTGTGATTCTCTCTTACAGACACTAGCATTTGGGATTTTGCTTTATTTGCATTATGGAATCCTCTTCCATGTCTAAAAAGGAGTTTTTCAGCATTAAAAATTTTGATGGGATAAACTTTTTTTTGTGGAAAGAACAAATAAGGGATGTGCTTATTCAAAAGAAGCAGATTAAACCCTTGGCAGGGATTGAAGCTAAGCTTGCAAATATGTCTGAGGATGATTGGAATGAGTTGGATGCATTAGCAAAATCTACTATTAGACTTCATCTTGCAGAGTCAGTTTATTTCACAGTAGTAAATGAGCAGACTACGGAAGATTTGTGGAAGAAACTGTGTGCCACTTATGAAAAGAAAACTGCCTCTAATAAAGTTTACCTCATGAAGAGGTTGTTTGAGCTGCAGATGAAGGAAGGGGTCTCCATTGCTTCTCACTTGAATGAATTCAATATTATTTTCAGCCAGCTTCAGGCTCAGAAGATGAATTTTGATGCGGAGACTAAGGCAATATTTCTCTTATGTTCATTGCCATCCTCATGGGATACCTTCGGTACAGCTGTCAGTAACTCTGCACCTGGTGGACTACTGAAATTTGATGATGTTGTGGGTAGCTTGTTGGCCGAGGAGATTAGATGCAAGTCTATGGATGGCAATAAGCAGGATGCAGCCTTAAATGTGCAAAGGGGCAGATCACAGTTCAGGGGGAAGTCCCAAGAAAGAGGGAAGTCTCGTAGCAAATCCAAGGCACAGAACATTGAGTGTTACCACTGTGGCAAGAAGGGCCATATGAAAAAGGATTGCTACAAGTTGAAAAGAGAGCAAAAGGATAAGAAAAAGAATGCAAATTGGGGTGCAAATCAAAAGGAAGAGAGTCCAAGGGAGGACAAAGGAAAAGTGCAGATCGAGGAGATCAATGCAGTCACACATGATAGTGACAATGATGTTCCCTTCATGTCTAGTTTATCTACAGAGTTGCTTACCACTTCAGATGATGCATATTCCCAAGATTGGATTTTGGATTCTGGTGCTTCATTCCATGTTACTCCCCATAGGGAATGGTTCTCCACTTATGACAGTGGAGACAGGTTGTGTGCATCTTGGAAATGACTATGCATGTGACATAGTCGGAGCAGGTGACATAAAGTTTTCTTTTGCAAATGGGTCTGCATTTATTTTGAAACATGTGAGACATGTGCCTAAGTTGACCAAGAGTCTTATTTCAGTGGGTCAGCTAGATGATGCTGGTTTTCACACCACTTTTGGCTTTCAGAGTTGGAAAATTTAGAAGGGCTCTATGCTTTTGGCCAGGAGTGCCAAATGTGGGACTTTGTATCCCTTACATGTATCAGGGGTATTTGATCATGTTGTTGTAATAACCGAGTAGCCAAGCACTTCTTTGTGGCATTACAGGTTGGGGCACATGAGCCAGAATGGAATGAAACTCTTATGCCATTTGAGTTATGTACCACATTTGGGTTTCTCTGATTTTGAATTTTGTGAGCAGTGTCTCTATGGGAAGCAGACTAAATCAGCCCATAAAAGAAGGGGAAAGAAAGAGTTTGAAAAGCTTGATTTGGTGCATTCAGACGCATGTGGTCCCATGCCTACACGGTCATTAGCTGGGGCTGAATACTATGTGACATTCATTGATGATGCAACTAGGAAAGTGTGGGCTTATGCAATAGCTCGGAAGAGTGATGTGTTCCAGGTATTTCAAAAATGGCTGGCCTTGGTTGAGAATCAGTCAGGTAGAATGCTTAAATGCCTACGGACTGACACTACTACACACGGATCCTATTACAACGTTTACGTACCGACGTTTAGTACTATATAGCGACACTGATACAAAATATTATAGCGACGTTTTTACAGAGAGGGTTTTTTGTTTTAATAGGCCTTAAAAGTTAGTTTTTTCCAATGACAAATTTTTTTAAATTTCATACATGTTTGAGCTCATAGAGAAATAAAAAATGAGAGCATGTACATCAAGCCTTTGAAGCTCATATATTCATGTCCAAGTTTGAGACGAGAAAAATCAAATAAGAGCATTTACATCAACTGTTTCATCTTGAGCCAAGTCTAAGGTGCCAAGCAAGTCTATCTCCAACTCTATACTGAGTTGATCTCCTATATCATCATCGTACTCTAGCATCGTACGTTCACCTAAAAGTATTTGTTCATCTTCTTCAATAAAGCTTAAGTGTGGTGATTGATCTTGATGATTGTTGTCTTCTTCGTCAATATCGTGATCTCCATCCTCCTCCCGTGCGATGTCATTATGCGCATCTTCCTCTTGGCTCATATGGTGATCTACATCTTCTTCGCTAGATTCATCAATTGGATCCAGCATTGGTAGTGGTATCTCCATATCCACATCTCGATCTTCAAAAATTTGTTTACTTCGTGGTGCAACTTGGATCACGTACCACCATCTTGGATCAGAACGATTCGGATGAAAAACCACCTATATTGAAGATGGGTGCCAAATGTCGTCAATTATATATATATCAATGGACTTTAAAAATGAAAGCTTCGACTAATTAAATCATTAGTATGCACCTGCTCACAGTGCTCGGGAAGAACAAAAGTATCACTTTCATCGGTCCAATGTTTGGTGGAGTCTATTGCAAAGAGACCACTACTATCTTTTCTCACTGTCGCATGGGGACCGTTGTAAGTAGTTCTAAACCATTTTACATCAAGAATGAAAATAGTAAATTGTCTGAAATCAATTTTATAGATGTTGCGTATGGTTCCACAATAATCCAATTGTGAGGAGAGAAGATTGGTATCCGAAGCTCTTGCTCAGCTATCTTGTGTGAAGTTAGCCATGACTCCACAATCATACATGACTCTCTTTGAATCGATGCGTTCCACGTGAAAATGTCGTCCATATGACCATAATGCACTATACTTTTTGTATTGTAAAAGAGCATCATTAAAACAATGAAGATGCACCTATTTTATAGCATATATTGCCACAAATAATTACTTAATTACGTCAAGAGATAAGAAACTTACATGCACCATACATCCAGATGATAACTCCCGCTCGCGCTCGTTTATTGTCTCTCCATCACGTTCGGCTTTACGTAGAGCCAGTTGTAGCCAATCAAGTGACATGTGAGTAGGGAGAAGAGCCAGATCTCGTGGATATGGTTATGATTGCCTGTACATTACTTTGAATCTTGTCCTTGCATTTATTCTTTCTGCTTTGGCCACTTCATATCTCTCAATCCACTTCTGCATCTCATGGCTATTGAGGATACAAAACTTATTGAATTTCTCCATTTGCTCTTCGCTCATCTTTCTTTCAATCCCTTTTCCTTGGGGAACCTCGCCAATGATGCGATCATCATCCTTGTTGTGCCAAGCTTGCGGCATATCAGGATCCGTGGATGCAAGAAACTCTGTGATATATACTAATGACTCTTGCACAAGCCATCCCTCTGCCATGCTTGCTTCCGGTCTTGCTCTTTGTCTTACAAACCCCTTTAAAGTTTTCATAAACTGCTCGAGAAAAAACATCCATCGATTATGAACGGTATCTGCTATAGCCACCTCATCAACTATGTGCACAAGCAAGTGGACTTGAGTTGTCATAATGCTTGAGGGAAAGTGCTTCTCAAGCAAGCATACGGCTTCGATGGATTCCACCCTAGCCTTCTCGATGCTCGATATAGAGATCTCTTTTTGAGATATCCACCTATTTCACATGTCCATGCATATGTAAGATATTTGAGATATCCACCTATTTCACATGTCCATTAAGAAAATACATAATGCGATTTGATAGTAAGCATACCTCACAATACCACAGATCTTGAATATAGCATTTCTAACATCTTCTTGTAAGCACCCTTTTATTGTAATTGGGAGGATGAACTATCAAAGCAACAATGAAGTCATGTCAACAATATAACATAATAATAATTACGCTAACGCATCACTATTATTGGTACACTAATTCTACTTACAATACCTGTAAGACCTTGTGCCAATCATGGGACTTGAGGCCAATAAGCTTATTGTCCTTTGAAAATGCTCCTTTCAAGCAACGCATGTACCTTGTCGGTGTTTGAAAAGAGGCAATGTCTGCCTTGACCGCTGCCTCCTCCCTCGTAGAGAGGATCCACGTTGCTTTTGGGAGGACAACTTTTCCCGAAGCATGCACTTGGGGCCACAAACGAGACATCCTATTCATAGCACGCAAGTCTTCTCGCACTCCTCTCGAGTCCTTGGAACCAACCAAGTGTGCTCAAATAGTAGCCCCCACATTCTTGAAGATATGCATGGGATCCAAGAGATGATTGATTTGTAACTGACCCCAATAAGGAAGCTCGTGAAAGATTGATAGCCTCTTCATACCAGGAGGAGGTTCCTCTCCATTCGCCCTCCAAGCTTGAATCCAATCACTTGCCTTCAAATATGATGGTGGTGGATCAAGCTGACCTCCATGTGCGAGATGGTCGAGCGGAAGGTATCGAGCATGACCTTCATAAACATTTTTCCTCATATGTTTGGAGTAGCGTGCAAGCGATTTCAGAGCCGGTCCACAAACAGGACAAGCATGGTACCCACTTGTAACAAGTCTTGCACGCGTGCATGAATGTGTTAGTACAAGACATGCATGCAAAAGAGAGTAAAAAAAGCATAATCCCTCATTGTACATGTAAAGACACAACCACCTACCTGCGAACTCTCCATATCCTGGGTAGTCATGCATGGTCCACATCAAGATACCCCTGACCAAAACATCATTGGTATGTCTAGGAGCTCTGGAAATATCAAAGACCTGCACTTCTCTCCATAATATCTGTAACTCCTCTATCAAAGGTGCCATGTACACGTCCATGTTTTTTGCCTTGTAAGTTTCCTGGCACAAGTAGTGCAAGCATGAGGTGTCCCTTTTTTATTGTTAGCCATGGTGGGATATTGTAATTCACCACGACTATGGGCCATGTCGACCAAGATGTCGAGCGTAACCCGAAAGGATTCGCGCAGTCCATGGCTAGCCCAAGATGTAAGTTGCGTGGCTCCCTCGCAAAGTCTGGCCACTGATTATCTATGTGCTTCCAAGGTGCACAATCTGCAGGAATCCTCAATGTGTGATCAGTGGACTGATGAGATGCATGCCATGTCATCAACTCCGCTATGGATTTGCATCAAAACATGTGTTGTATTCTTGCAATGATGGGAAAGTGTCTTAATACCTTTACCGGTATCCGCTCACCCTGCAAGTCATCTCTATATCGTTGTTCCCCACACTTTGGACAACTAGCCAAATCTCCATGCTCATGACGAAAGAGAATACAATCATTACGGCAAGCATGGATGGTATCATAATCCATACCCACCGTTGTTAGCATCTTTTTCGCCTCATCTCTTGATGCGGGCATGGTATTTGGTGCAGGCAACATCTTCTGGAGCAACCTATGACAAAGACACTATCCAAATGATGATTCTCAAAACAAACAATATCCAAATAATGAGTCAAATTAATGCAAGGGCTAACCTCATTAAGGCCGAGACACTTGTATCCGACCACCCATACTGTACTTGTAGATTCAAGATTGAGAGACAAGCACATAGTTTAGACATCCTAGCACCCTCATACAATTGTGTTGATTGCAACTCTCGCATTTTGACCTCAGACTCTGACATCACGTGTACATGGGATGTAGTGCCCCTAAAAATGGAATCCATCATGTCGACCATACCCTCATCGTCATCCGGGAGACTATAGTCTTGTTGAAAGTGAGAAGGTATATGTGTACCCTCGTCACCCTCCTCATCCTGTTTTAAGATTTCGTGTAAATATAAGATCTTCTATTTCCTGGTATACAATAAGATTGCGAACTTAAATAGCTTTGACTTACCGATGATCCATCAACATGTGCAACACCAACGGGAGGTACTGGTTCCGGCTCCTCCCCATACATCCGCAAGTGGCGCATGATAATACGACGTTGATGTTGTACTTCTCACTTGCAATGAGTGCAATGACAGCATAACCTCTCCGTAAGCCACTTCGTGCTCCCGGGCATTGGTGCATCATCGGACGAGCTTCCACTCGTCCCTTCCATCTACACTTATAAAATCACAACATAAGCATGAAGAGGAGATATTGACAATTATAAAATAGCATGTTTGAGCTTCTCTTGAGGCCATATTAAAAAAGTGACAGTAAGCGTCGCTATATAGCGACACTCTGTTCCGTCGCTATATAGCGACATTTTTAATTAAAAACATCGCTATATAGCGATGAATAAGCGTCGCTATATAGCGACGGAACAGAGCGTTGCTATATAGCGACGCTGTGGGTTAAAACCCGAAACTCTAATCGCGCGGCATTTTCTTCAAACTATTCCCTAATCTCTCAAGTAAGCAACCCAAAATCTCCTCCCACCTATTTTTGACGACCTCCCACCTATTCCAAGCAACCTCCCACTCTATTTTCCACTCCTCACCCTTCTCCTACCTCTTGTACTCCCTCTCTATCCTTTTCCCTCTTTGGTTTCTTGAAAGAAAGTTCTTCAAGAGGTGAGTTTGTTTCAACAATGTAGGTTGTTTGTTTGTTAGCTTTAGTTTTGTGAGTGTTTCTTCTTGTATTGCTAAACCTGTAAACTAGTTTTCATGCTTGTTTTGAAAGGATTGAAACAAAAAACGAGATTTCAAGAAAGAAAGAAAACTCACCTCTTTTTTCTATATTTCTCTTCCTTCTCTTTCTCCTTGTCTCCTCAATCTCCTCCTTTCCTTGTCTCCTTAATCTCCTCCCTTCAAGAAGTTGCTTTTGTAATTTCCTCCTTCCACTAACATCTTATTTGAAAAAATGCATTGTTTTCTCTCTTTTGTAGGGCCAGTTCACTACACCGAGCGGGACATACTTTTTCAGGTAAGTGCTTCCTCTTTTTTCCATTTATTATTTTTGTTATTTGCATTGGCCTAGCGCTTAAGGCGCTAGCTGCAGTGATGGGCGTAGGAACCCTCTCTTCCCCTCCCACTCTTTCCTTCTTCCCCCTTCTCTTATTCTCCTTTTTCCCCCTTCTCTTTTTTCCCTCTTCTCTTATTCTCTCTTTCCCCCTTCTCTCTTTCCCCCTCATCTCTTTTCCCTTCTCTCTTTCCTTTCCCTCTTATTCTCTATTTCCTTTCCCTCTTATTCTCTTATGCTTATGCTTCTCTCATTCCCCCTTCTCTCTTTCCCCCTTCTCTATTTTCCCCTTCTCTAATTCACATAAGCTCATGCTCATGCATGAGCATAAGCATGAGCTTATGCTTATGCTAATGCATGAGCATGAGCTTATGCTTAAGTTTCCGCATGAGAAGGAGCTTATGCTTATGCTAATGCATGAGCATGAGCTCATGCTTATGCTCATGCATGAGCATGAGCTTATGCATAAGCTTCTTCTCTTTTTCCGCATGAGCATAAGCATGAGCTTATGCTCATACATGAGCATGAGCTTATGCTTAAGTTTCCGCATAAGCTCATGCTTATGCATGAGCTTATGCGAAAATAGAGAATGAGAGAAGCTTATGCTTCTCTCATTCTCTATTTCCACATAAGCTCCTTCTCTTTTTCCGCATGAGCATAAGCATTAGCTTATGCTCATACATGAGCATGAGCTTCTGCTTAAGTTTCTGCATAAGCTCATGCTTATGCGGAAATAGAGAATGCGAGAAGCTTATGCTTCTCTCATTCTCTATTTTTGCATAAGCTCCTTCTCTTTTTCCGCATGAGCATAAGCATTAGCTTATGCTCATACATGAGCATGAGCTTATGCTTAAGTTTCCGCATAAGCTCATGCTTATGCATGAGCTTATGCGGAAATAGAGAATGAGAGAAGCTTATGCTTCTCTCATTCTCTATTTCCGCATAAGCTCCTTCTCTTTTTCTGCATGAGCATAAGCATTAGCTTATGCTCATACATGAGCATGAGCTTATGCTTAAGTTTCCGCATAAGCTCATGCTTATGCGTGAGCTTATGCGGAAATAGAGAATGAGAGAAGCTTATGCGGAAATAGAGAATGAGAGAAGCTTATAAGCTTCTCTCATTCTCTATTTCCGCATAAGCTCCTTCTCTTTTTCCGCATGAGCATAAGCATTAGCTTATGCTTATGCTTATGCATTAAGCATAAGCATAAGCTCATGCTTATGCTCATACATGAGCATGAGCTTATGCTTAAGTTTCTGCATAAGCTCATGCTTATGCGTGAGCTTATGCAGAAATAGAGAATGAGGGAAGCATCCGCATAAGCTCATGCTTATGCGTGAGCTTATGCGAAAATAGAGAATGAGAGAAGCTTACATAAGCTCCTTCTCTTTTTCCGCATGAGCATAAGCATGAGCTTATGCTTAAGTTTCCGCATAAGCTCCTTCTCTTTTTCTGCATAAGCTCCTTCTCTTTTTCCGCATGAGCATAAGCATGAGCTTATGCTTAAGTTTCCGCATAAGCTCATGCTTATGTGTGAGCTTATGTGGAAATAGAGAATGAGAGAAGCTTATGCTTCTCTCATTCTCTATTTCCACATCAGCTCCTTCTCTTTTTCCGCATAAGCTCCTTCTCTTTTTCCGCATGATGCTTATGCTTATGCTTATGCATAAGCATAAGCATAAGCTCATGCTTATGCTCATGCATGAGCATGAGCTTATGCTTAAGTTTCCGCATAAGCTCCTTCTCTTTTTCCGCATAAGCTCCTTCTCTTTTTCCGCATGAGCATAAGCATGAGCTTATGCTTATGCTTATGCTTATGCATAAGCATAAGCATAAGCTCATGCTTATGCTCATGCATGAGCATGAGCTTATGCTTAAGTTTTTGCATAAGCTTATGCTTATGCATGAGCTTATGTGGAAATAGAGAATGAGAGAAGCTTATGCTTCTCTCATTCTCTATTTCCGCATAAGCTCCTTCTCTTTTTCCGCATGAGCATAAGCATGAGCTTATGCTTATGCTTATGCATAAGCATAAGCATAAGCATAAGCTCATGCTTATGCTCATGCATGAGCATGAGCTTATGCTTAAGTTTCCGCATAAGCTTATGCATGAGCTTATGCATGAGCTTATGCGGAAATAGAGAATGAGAGAAGCTTATGCTTCTCTCATTCTCTATTTCCGCATAAGCTCCTTCTCTTTTTCCGCATAAGCTCCTTCTCTTTTTCCGCATGAGCATGAGCTTATGCTTAAGTTTCCGCATAAGCTCCTTCTCTTTTTTCGCATAAGCTCCTTCTCTTTTTCCGCATGAGCATAAGCATGAGCTTATGCTTAAGTTTCCGCATAAGCTTATGCTTATGCATGAGCTTATGCGGAAATAGAGAATGAGAGAAGCTTATGCTTCTCTCATTCTCTATTTCCGCATAAGCTCCTTCCCTTTTTCTGCATAAGCTCCTTCTCCTTTTCTGCATGAGCATAAGCATGAGCTTATGCTCATGCATGAGCATGAGCTTATGCTTAAGTTTCCACATAAGCTCCTTCTCTTTTTCCGCATGAGCATGAGCTTATGCTTAAGTTTCCGCAATGATTATGCTCATGCATGAGCATGAGCTTATGCTTAAGTTTCCGCATAAGCTCATGCTTATGCATGAGCTTATGCGGAAATAGAGAATGAGAGAAGCTTATGCGGAAACTCATTCTCTATTTCCGCATAAGCTCCTTCTCTTTTTCTGCATGAGTTTCCGCATGAGCTTATGGTTATGCTCATGCATGAGCATGAGCTTATTCTTAAGTTTCCGCATAAGCTCATGCTTATGCATGAGCTTATGCGGAAATAGAGAATGAGAGAAGCTTATGGGGAAACTCATTCTCTATTTCCGCATAAGCTGCTTCTCTTTTTCCGCATGAGCTTCCGCATGAGCTTATGCTTATCCTCATGCATGAGCATGAGCTTATGCTTAAGTTTCTGCATAAGCTCATGCTTATGCATGAGCTTATGCGGAAATAGAGAATGAGAGAAGCTTATGCGGAAATAGAGAATGAGAGAAGCTTATGCGGAAACTCATTCTCTATTTCTGCATAAGCTCCTTCTCTATTTCCGATGCCTATGCTTAAGCATAAGCATAAGCATAAGCTCATGCTTATGCTCATGCATGAGCATGAGCTTATGCTTAAGTTTCCACACAAGCTCATGCTTATGCATGAGCTTATGCGGAAATAGAGAATGAGAGAAGCTGATGCGGAAACTCATTCTCTATTTCCGCATAAGCTCCTTCTCTATTTCCCATGCCTATGCTTAAGCATAAGCATAAGCATAAGCTCATGCTTATGTGTGAGCTTACGCAGAAATAGAGAATGAGAGAAGCATAACCTCATTCTCTATTTCCGCATAAGCTCATTCTCTATTTCCCACTCTATTTCCCCCTTCTCTCATTTCCCCCTTCTCTCCTTCTCTATTTTCGCATAAGCTCATGCTTATGCTTATGCGGAAATAGAGAAGGAGAGAAGCATAATAGAGAATGAGAGAAGCATAAGCATAAGCTTATGCTTCTCTCCTTCTCTATCTTCACATAAGCTCATTCTCTATTTTCGCATAATTTTATGCTTATGCTTCTCTCATTCCCCCTCATCTCTTTCCCCTTCTCTATTTCCCCCTTCTCTCATTCTCTATTTCCTCATTCTCATTCTTTTCTTTCCTTTCCCTCTTCTTTCCTTTCCCTCTTCTTTCTTCTTGCCTATGCCTATGCCTATGAGAATGCTTATGTTTGTTTTTTTGTTTTCTGTTTTCATGTTTGTGTCTATGTTAGACATGGGATCACGTCGCTCATCCGACGAGTACGGACAGCCTCACAGGATGAGAGCTCATGATCTATATGCTCCAGAGGACTTTGATTCCTCTCAGGCAACTACCTCAAGGACTACCCTTGACTCCTCTCGGACCTAGCACTACGACCCCGACCCCTCTTCCACGTAGCACTATGACTACCCCTCGGGGAACTCCTTTGCTAGCCGTGCATGGCTTTGTCGGGAGTCCCGACGAGTTTGTAGCACAGATGAGCGATGAGGAGGCAGCGAGATTCTTCTCTCTACTCTCTCAGAGGACCTCCGCAATTCCTTCCCCTACACCGACGGGTGGACGTACTGCCCAGCCATCCCCTCGCGCCCCTTCGACCGTGGGATCATCACCTGCGCATGCCTCTCGCAAGGGAAGGAAGAATAGGATGGGCGGCTCATGTTGTGCTGACTCGGGAGATGTAGACGAGTCAGCACACTCACGCTCCTTTAGGTCTCCACTTGGTCCGGAGACACAGTATCAGTCAGGTCCCTTTCCCTCTCCTACTCCCACTGCTACTCCTCGCTCCGGAAGCGCTCGCGCAGCTTCCACTCCTTCAGACTCTGCTACCGTCAGTCCCCTTTACTCATCAAGGGATCTCTCCTATCAAATCACATCTACCGGAGAGATAATAGAAGATAAAAAGGGCAAAGCAATGATGGCTGCCATGAGGAGGTTGATGAGTCATCACTTCAAGAGCGGCATAAATACCAATTGGCGGTATCAAGATGCCCAAAAGAAGCAGGCGGTGATCGATGAGTTAAAACAAAGATACCCTAATTTGCCAAATGTGGAGTTTAATGACAATTATATGTGAGAGCGCATGGGTTTGGTCCTGAAGCATCGTAGATCAACCTTGTGTACTTCCATTACAAAGGGGTTGGCTAAACCCAGCTGGGCAGACAAAGCTGATTGGAAGTACTTCAAGAAGCAACATAGGGACCATCCCGAAATGTTCGAGGGTCAGAGGAGGCCTACGAAGAGACAGCTGGACGTCGTAGGTACTTCGCACTTTGGTGCAGGCGGATGGTATGCATTCGAGGCAACCGTGGTAAGTCTACTTCTTCCCATTTAATGTATTGTTCTATTTGTTTTACTTACATATTACATGCACTTTAGCTAACTCTAACTCTCGTAAATTGGATCCACAACAAGCTGCGATGGGTCGTCTTCCTACAGATGCAGAGATGCGGTGCGCATTTCGGATAGGAACAAAGCCGTGGTTCATTGAGCAAGAGGCAATGGGAGCGACAGTCGATTGGACTGAGGTGGTTGCTCGCACGGTATAAGTTTACTCCTACTTGTAATCTCACTTTTTAATTTAAGTTCCAATCTAATTTTTGATTTATATGGTTCACTCTTAGGGTCAAAGCTCAAGCGTCCCATCATCAGAGGAGAGAGATCAACAGGGCCAAGGATCAGATGCAGGTGGTGAGGACGAGGGAGAAGATGTAGGTGTCGAGGACCAAGGAACACGCCAACAAGACGAAGATGATTTGGATTCGGATGAGTAGTGGTAGTAGCATTTTGTATATCCGCTCGTTTGAGCAATTTTGTATCGCCCTTTCGACAGGGTAATTTTGTTACAAACACTGTTGTATATGTCCGACATGTATATGCATTTGTTACTCATCATTTCACAAGAACAATTTTGTATCACCCTGCAAGCAAGGGAAATTTTGTTATAAAAAACTTTCATTTGTAATTACAAAAAAAAAAAAAGGATTAGTGGGGCTAAATAGGGCCAAAAGGAAGCCCTGTTTAGCCCCACTAACCCTTTTTTTAAACTTCTATTAATCGTCGCTATATAGTGACGTTTACAGTGTCGCTATATAGCGACGATTAACAGTGTCGCTATATAGCGACGTTTGCCAGTGTCGCTATATAGCAATGCTTTATAGCGACGCTCCTTTTTCGACGCTTTTAGCGACACTTATAGCGACATTTGCGCCCGTGAAAAAAATTTTTTTAATGTAAAAAGCGTCGGTATTTCCGTCGGAAAATGGCCTATGCCTTGTAGTGTGACAATGGTGGAGAGTATCTCTCTCATGACTTTCAGCATTTCTGTGATACACGTAAGATTAAGAGGGAGCTCATATCCCCTCGTACTTCAGAGCAAAATCTAGTTGCAGAAAAGATGAATCATACCATTCAAGAAAGGTTGCAATGCATGCTTTCCAATGCAAGTCTTTCTGGTGGTTTTTGGGCTGAGGCAATGAAGACTGCAGTGCATGTGATCAATAGATCACCTAGTAAGAGTTTGGATGGTGGTATTCCTGAAGTGGCATGGAGTGGCAAGAAGCCCTCTTAGTCTCATTTGTGTATATTTGGGTGTGAGGCATATGCACATGTGCCAAAAGAGCTTCGAAAGAAGCTAGATTCTAAGTCTAGGAAATGCATCTTTTTGGGTTATGGTGAAAGTGGAGAGATGGGCTATTGTCTCTGGTATCCAGAAGCAAAGAAGATCATACGCAACCATGATGTAGTCTTCAATGAGAAGAAGATGCATAAGACACCCATGAGGGATGTGGAAATGAGGAGAATCACTTTCTAGGATGTGAATCCACCTGCATATGTTGATAAACAGCAAGCTGTCCATGCACCAAATGTGCAAGAAATGGTACCACCAAGTACTCCCACAGGTATACAATCAAGGGTAGATGAAGGATCATCTACTGGTGGAAATGATGAGCCAAATGTGGCTGATATGCAGGTGGGACAGCAAGCTGAAATGCCCTTGAGAAGATCATCTAGAGTGTCTAGACCACCTGATAGGTTTGTTCTAGGGGTAGACTATGTGATGCTTACTGATTGCAGGGAGCCTTCTTGCTACAGAGAGGCTATGATGCGTGAGGATCAACGCAAGTGGGAGTATGCTATGCAATCAGAGATGAGTTCACTTATGAATAATAAGACTTGGGACTTGGTTTCTTTGCCACATGGAAAGAAAGCATTGCCATGTAAATGGGTCTAGAAAATGAAGGTCACGGGTGATGATGTGCCTAGGTACAAGTCCCGTTTGGTCGCTAAAGGGTTCAAGCAAGAGAAGGGTGTGGACTTTGATGAGATATTCTCTCCGATTGTGAAGATGACCACACTTAGATGCATGCTTGGACTAGTGGCAGCAGAGGATATGGAGCTTATGTAGATGGATGTCAAGACAGCTTTCTTGCATGGGGATTTGCATAAGGAAATTTACATGGTGCAGCCGGAAGGATTTGAAGAAAAGGGCAAAGAGCATTTAGTTTGCAAGTTGAAGAAGAGTCTCTATGGTCTTAATCAAAAGCACCTAGAGAATGGTATCAGAAATTTGATGCTTTCATTCGGTCCCAGGGTTTTAGAAGGAGTGAAATTGATCACTGCCTCTACACTAAAAGCGCTAAGGATAATAGCCTGATAATCCTGGCACTATATGTGGATGATATGCTATTGGCTAGCAAGAATACTTATGAGCTAGATGCATTAAAGGCCAAATTGCATGAGGCCTTTGATATGAAGGATTTGGGACTTGCAGGTCATATTCTTGGTAAGCGCATCACGCGTGATCGGAGTAGGAATCTCCTTTGGCTTTCACAGAAGGAGTATGTTACAAAAGTATTGCAACGCTTCAATATGGAGGGGGGGAAGGTAGTTAGTACTCCATTGCCTCCATATGTGAAATTGAGTCATACAGATAGTCCCAAATTAGATGAGGAAAGGGCCATGGTGGCCAAGGTTCCTTATGCATCAGCAGTTGGGAGTCTTATGTATGCTATGATAGCTACTAGACCAGACATTGCATTTGCAGTGGGAGTTGTTAGCCGGTATATGGCTAATCTAGGAAAGAGGCATTGGGAGGCAGTTAAGTGCATCATGAGGTACATGAAGGGTATCAAGGAGATGTGCATCTACTTTGGTAGAGGAGACATGCGTGTACTTGGGTACACAAATTTAGACTATGCAGGGCATGTGGATAGTAGGAGATCCACTTCTGGTTATGTGTTCACCTTTGCAGGTGGTGCAGTGTCGTGGATGTCTCGCACACAGAAGTGCGTTGCTTTGTCTACCACAGAGGCTGAGTAGGTTGCAACCATAGAGGGTTGCAAGGAGGCCATATGGCTTGATCGGCTAGTGGGAGATTTGGGGATTCATACAGGTGTACCGACATTGCATAGTGATTCCATGAGTGCTATTCAGCTAGCACGGAATCTGGTCTTTCATGCAAAGACCAAACACATTGAGGTCAGGTACCATTTCATCAGAGAGGTACTTGAGGACAAGCGCATAGAGCTTGTCAAGGTTCATACAGATGATAACCCTACAGATATGCTGACGAAGAGTCTACCTAGTCAGAGGTTTGAGTATTGTCGTGTTTTGATGGGCATTGGATAGTATGCTCACTAGTTGTTCTCTCTTAAAGGCACATTGTCCTTTAAGTGGGAGGTTGTGGGGGTTAAAGGTCACTGTGCCTTAACCCCGGTTATGTACAATACTCAAACACATATATAAATGAATGAAAAAGAAGATTAGGGTGGTTCTGCACCCACCAAAACTTGTGTGGCTCTCTGTCTCTCTCTCTCTCCCTCTTCCGTTTTTGCTTCCATTAAGAGCACTCTCAAAAGATGGAGAACTTGCATCATTTGACCTTATACTTTACAAAATGTAGGTTGGCTGGACTCAGCCTTTAATCCTACCAAATGTGCATTTGCTGTTAGCAGAGGCATTCTCCTTGGACATATCATCTCTCAACAAGGTATGGAGATAGATCCCAACAAGAGATCTATTATCCAAAAAGCCAAGCCACCCAAGAATATAAAGCAACTTCAAAGATTTATTGGTCAAATCAAGTGGCACTGTAAATTTCTCAGATATTTAGTTGATATATGTTATCCAATTACGAAACTGACAAGAGAAACAGAACCCTACATTTGGGGTGAACCACAAGAGTATGCCTTCAACATATTGAAGAAGATGCTAATGCTTGCTCCTATCCTCCAACCTCCAGATTGGACGCTCCCATTTGAAGTTTTTGTTGATGCTTCAGATACAGTTGTGGGTGCACTCCTTATGCATCAAAAAATAGCTAAATGGTTTAGACCTATGTATTATGCCAGCATAATTCTGACAAAACATGAGAAAAACTATGTAGTCACAAAGAGAGAAGCCCTAGGTATGATCTATGCATTGCATAACTTTAGACATTATTTGTTGGGTAATAAGGTCAACTTCCATGTGGATCATTAGACACTTATTTACTTGGTCAATAAACTGCAATTGACAGGCAGATTGGTTAGATGGATGCTCTTGTTGTAGGAATTTGACTATAGCATTGTACATAGACCTGGAAAGCAACAGGGCCATTGTTGATTGTTTGAGTAGGCTATCATTAGGGGAAGCTCCAATAGGTATACCTGATGTGGCATTTTCATGGTAAGAATTGAGGAACCCCCAAACTGGTATGATAAGATGCTCTTTTTTCTTACTGATGGATTGATTACTGAAACATTAAGTAGGAATCAAAGGAAAAAACTTGTTTTACAAAGCATGCCATTTTTGGTTATTGCTGGTGTTTTATATAGAAGGGGAATTGACCAAGTCATTAGAAGATGTGTGCAAGATCATGAACAAAAGGATGTCCTGATGGAATGTAATGCTCAGTCCTTCTTCGATTCCCCAGAATCATCATCTTGAGGGAAGGCCTACTTCATGATGTTGATCTTGAGGGAAGGTGTTGAGAGTTCACGCTCAACATCATGTGATCATGTGTGCATAGCACCATCACGTGATCATATGTGCATAGCACTAACCTTATAGAGTGCTATAAAGGAAAGGGTTAGATCCCCTAACCCTAACCCTAAAAGGGTTTGTATATATTCTATTTTTTCAACTAATTCTAGTGTACAGTTAGTCATTTGTGGTGTGCTCTCTAGCTGTGCCCTCTCTCCTCATCTCCACTCTTCTCCTCTCCCCTCTTCATATTTTGTCATGGTATCAGAGCTTCCTTGTCTTTCGTTGAGACATTGTGATTCTTGAGAGTGTGAGAGAGATTGTGAGATTGAGAGTTCTCTTGAGTGTTCTCCGTGAGAGTCCACTTCCGGTGAGAGATCTTCATCCATTATGTGAGAGGAATTTCCGTCCGTTCATCTCCTTTGAGTGTTTCTTGAGTTGAGAGAGAGAGAGAGAGATTCTTCATTGATTGTGAGAGTTTCACTCTTGAGAATTGTTTTCTCTTAATTCGAGAGAGAGAGAGATGTTTGTTATAGATATCCGTCCATTTGATATCATTGTGAGAGAGTCTGTGATATCCTAGCTACCTCCTACAATCCTCTACAACTAAGGCAACTCCTTCAACAATGGTCTCCTCCACACAACAGCCATGAATCCCTTTGTTCCATCAAGCTCCTCTCAGGGCTCTCGGCTCCCAGCACGTCCAACCGACAATCTCAAACCAAAGGGAGCTCCACGGTCGACAAGCCAGTAGAAGCCTTCTAAGGATCCGCAGCTACAGCTGCGCTATACGCTCTGTCTGCTTCTGCTAAATCACCCTTGGCCACCCACAGAAAGCTGGCAAATCGACCCATCACCTCTCCATCCACTGGATCCGCTCTCATAGCCCTCCGAAACAACTCTTCTGCCCTGTTGTGGTCTCGCCGCACGAGATACAGGAATTGGGCGTAGTTGGTGAGAAGTAGGGGGTTGCTGGGATCCATATTGATCGCGTGCTGATAGCTTTCCAGAGTATGCTGAAGAAGCGATCTTCGTTTGCAGCATCCGGGTTGACAGTACTACAAGGCGTGGCTCCAGGCTCTCCTCCAGTTTCCAACGGTTCCAACGGCCTCTGGCTGTCGGCGACGATAGGTGAGGTGCTGCACCATGGCGGCGCAAGCGATGGCGAAGCTGGAGCTTGCCCTTGCCCAAGACAAAATGACTGAGAAGGGCTCTCCAGTGCAACGGCTGCCTCTCCTTCATCCATTTACTGATGCTCTGTATCTACTCCAACAGTTGTGAATACTTCCAGAAAGCACATCAAATACTGCAAAAAACTCGGATCTCGAGGCCAGGTGGGTATCGAGTTTCCTCCTTGGAGATTTGGATTGCTCCTTCGAGAGCCTGAGCTTCAACGCCGCAACGAACCTCATCGCAAGACGCCACCTCCAAACGGCATCGACGTAAATCCGCAGGGAGATGGAATCTCGAAGATTCCATCAGAATCTTTCAAAGATTCCGGTGCCCAACAGTCAGACACGTGGCAGATAGAATAGAACCAGGGTCTGGTTGGGATGACCTTGGGTTAACTGGCTGACCCACAGTTGGACACGTGGCAACCTTATCCTACCCACGTGCCACGTCACCACATTATCTTGACATGTGGCAATCCTTATCTGACACGTCATCTGCCACGTCAGCACTGCCATGTCATCTGCCACGTCAGCACTACCACGTCATCACTGCCACGTTAGCACTGCCACATCAGCACTACCACATCATCAGGCCACGTCATCAAGCCACGTCATCAGGCCACATCATCAGTGCCATGTCACATTGCTGACATCATCTGTGCCACCTCAGCACTGACCCCTGCAGGCATAGTCTCTTGCCAGGCACACTGTGCACACACTGCATGTGCACACTCCTGCCACCTCAGCACAGAGCTTCACTGGCACACCTCTTGCTAAGCACAGTGCCACATCATCACTGCATGTGACTCACAGTGACACATCATCATTGAGCACCATTTGCACTCCTTTTGCCCCTCCACCTAGATCAAGTCATATCTCTTGATCTAGGAAGAATTTGAGGGTGCTCCAAAAAGGAAAGTCGCTCGATTTTTTGTGCTCTACGTGCTTGTTACATCACGCGCACATTTTGGCGCAAGTTACACGCACATTTGAGCCTCGCCGACAAAACCACTTCCTTCACGCACATTTGCCTCTACATCGTCGCATCTGACCCAGCACTTAAAAAGAACAAAGGAAAAGGAATTATTTGCTGCTCTTTCATCGATCGACGGTTGGTTTAGATCTAGATCAGAGTAGACTAGATCGCCATAGAGGGGACGCTTTGAATTCCCCAAGTTGCCAATCTAAGCCATGCCCGAAATTCCCGACTAGTACCTACTCGGAGTCAGTCCATATGCTCACATCCGATTTCACATCATTACATTACCTGAAACCTTACGTTCATAAGTTCAGTGAGCAGACTTCAGAGTTCAGAGGCATTGCAGATTGATTCAGTGGGCAGATAGCACTTGATTTCACACACACATGCCACCATTGTAAAGCCTATTTGGCTATCTCACGGCATCGTGCACATCATTTTTCAGCCTTGTAAAGCCTCTTGGCTATTCCCGGCATCATTGCCACAAGCCTTGTAACACAGATCAGATCTTATATACTGCAGTTCTATCTTCACCGATGGTACAGAGATTTCACTTGGCATCTTCAGTGTATTTGTAGTTGATTCATACAGAGTTTTTCAGGACACTTTTGAGTACATTGTTTGCACCATGTCGACTAGCAACCTCAATCTGGAGGCATCTGCTAAGTTAGACAACTCCAATTACGGTACATGGAAATACCGAATGGAGACCATTCTTGTGCTTCAGGACAAATGGGAGTATGTCGATGGATCCATACCTAGACCATTGGCCGATCCAGCCACCAGTAGCTCTACTCCATCTGTTGTCACAGCACCAGCAACAGGATCTACAATGGGATCTACATCTACACCATCAGTTTTCGCACCAGTAGCAGATCCTGCCATTGCCCGAGCTCAGGCAGAATGGGATAAGAAAGACAAGTATGCCTATCACCTGATCAAGCAGAATGTGCAAGATGTCATGCTAGGACAGCTCAACACAGTCAAGACATCAAAAGAAGCATGGGATATGTTCGCAGCTCTCTACGAGTCCAAGAACACATCCAAGATTCTCACCCTGAGAAACCAGATCAACCAGAGTTTCCGCAATAGCAGTGAAACCGGTCATGCTTATGTACTCCGCATCAAAGACTACAACAATCAACTTGCAGCAGCAGGAGAGACTATGAATCCCACAGAAATGGTTCAAGTAATCCTGAATGGACTAGGAGAAGGATATGAGAATCTAGTCCAGAGTATTGCCATCCAACGGCAAATTCCAACACTGGAAGAACTTCAGTCAGTTCTACTTGGTGAAGAACTCAGGACTCAGGCCATTCAAGCACGTAAAGGTCATTCTAATGATCAGGCATTCACAGCTTCAGACAGAAGCAGAGGCAAAGGTAGAAACAGAGGTAGATCATATCAGAAAAGTGGTCATCATCAACAAAATCAAAGTCAGCATCAGCATCAGCATCAGCATCATCCTCAGCAACATCAGAATCAGCAACAAAGAGGAAATCATTCCAACCGAGGAAGATTCCAAGGACGAGGGAATGCATCCACTAATGTGTCAAACATTCAATGCAACTATTGTCACAAGTTTGGACACTATGAAAGAGATTGCCGCAAGAAGCAGTATGACCAAGGCGGTCAATCCAGCAGTAATCGAGGGAATTCCCGAGGAAGAGGAAATCATCGTGGTGGACATTCTAGTCACAGTCATTTTGCAAATGAACATGGCAATATGTTTCTTGCAAGTGAGGAATTGCATCAGACTGATACAATGCACACTGATTTCAATCCCAAAGAGGATTTCAGCTATCAAGTCGACCAAGTGGAACAGGATCCTTGGTACATCGACAGCGATGCATCATCTCATATGACAAATCATCAGGAATGGTTCACAGAAATGAAGCCATTAGAAGGTCAAAAGAATGTCATCTACACAGCAGACAATACACCGAATCCAGTTCAAGGCACAGGGGTTATCCCTATGAACAATTTCACTGGTACAAAAGGATTAGTCAAAGATGTGCTCTATGTTCCGAAGCTCAGCAAGAACCTTTTATCAGTAGGTCAAATGACGGAACACAACTACAAAGTCATCTTCGATGGTGATGAATGCACTATCAGAGACAAATCCAAAAGAGGTCAGCTAGTAGCAAAAGGTGTCAAGGAAGGACGCTTATACAGGATGCTAGCTACAGTACCAGATAAGCATGCCATGTCAGCTCAAATGCAACAGATGCCACTATCCGCAAAATGGCTTAGAGATATGGTCATGTCAACTTCAAGTACTTGTTAGATCTCCGGAATCAAAATATGGCAATTGGGATTCCGAAGCTACAGTTTCTTGGAAAGGTTTGTGAAGCATGCTGCTTCGGCAAACAAAAGCGAACCAACTTTGTCAGAAGTACCTCTCGTGCATGAGGTATTCTTGATTTGATTCATACAGATGTATGGGGTTATGCCCAGACCCGCAGCATCAATGGTTCACTTTATTACTTGACCTTCATCGATGACTACAGCAGATATTGTTGGGTCTACACGCTCAACATCATGTGATCATGTGTGCATAGCACCATCACGTGATCATATGTGCATAGCACTAACCTTATAGAGTGCTATAAAGGAAAGGGTTAGATCCCCTAACCCTAACCCTAAAAGGGTTTGTATATATTCTATTTTTTCAACTAATTCTAGTGTACAGTTAGTCATTTGTGGTGTGCTCTCTAGCTGTGCCCTCTCTCCTCATCTCCACTCTTCTCCTCTCCCCTCTTCATATTTTGTCATGTCCTGGCAGAAGCTCATGGAGGAGTAGCAGGAGGACATTTCTCTGGAAACATTATAGCTAAAAATCATGCAACTAGTTTATGGTGGCCTACTGTGTTAAAAGATGCTCACAATTATGCAAAGGCTTGTTTACCATGCCAGAGGGATGATAGACCACTTGATACTGACAGAATGCCTCATCAGCCCATTCTCCCTTTGGGACAATTTCAAAAGTGGGAGCTAGATTTTATTGGTCCTATCAAACCACCCGCAAAATTTATAGAGGTAACCAATATATTTTGGGTGCAACTAATTATTACACAAAGTGGGTTGAGGCTGTAGCCCTTAAAACATGCAAAGCCAAAACTGTGGCACACTTTCTTTACCACAATATTGTGACCAGATTTGAAGTACCCATTGAAATAGTATCAGGCAGAGGTACCCACTTCTTCAACAAAATAATTAGAAAGATGATAAGAATGCACATGATGTTGCATAAAAAATCCACAGTATATTATCCTCAAGCTAATGGACAAGCAAAAAGTTCTAATAAGCTTATGAAAAAGGTGTACAAAAGGACAATGGGGCTCATGATCCAGAAGATTGGGATTAGCACTTGGATTCAATAGCTCACAAGGTTGCAGCTGGTCTGAAACCATTCAAATTAGTATATGGATGTGAAGCAGTGGTGCCAATGGAATTTCTCGTGGCAGGAAGCTTGAGAGTTGCAATTGATAATAAGCTATCACCAGAGGAATCTATTAATTCCAAATTGCAGCAACTTCTACAATTAGATGAAGATAGAATAAGCAGTTCCCACACTACTAACATCATTCAAAAAAGAAGAGACGCTTGGATCAATAGAAATATCAAGTTCAAGTTATTCAAGAAAGGTGACTTAGTTTTCATGTTCAATACAAAGTTGTGTAAAATGCCTGTTAAACTCTGAAGTGGCCCTCTTGCACTCTATGCCTACCAAGGAAGACACAAAACATAGCAGCCTAATAGATGCCATGATGCAGAATAAAGCTACCATAGGAAAGCCCAGTTATGATGTGCAGACGGAAGCTCTGCTGAAGGTTGAACCCACTAAACAAACTATGGAAGACAACCCAGTTGGTGTTGACATCAATTGTACACAAACCATCAATGTACAATTGATGGAATATGTCCCTGGTGGTTTTTGGAAAAACCTCTCCACTGGGGAGTGCCAGGTGTTGAGGCCCACCTCTCACCCATGTGGCCATCACTTTGGGGAGTAACCATAAGATAAGAGTGGAGGCCATTTTGTAATTGCTCACAATCTAGAGTAGTGGCCTTGTCTAATGAATGATGCTTAGAGATCCGACTATTATCGGAATACTATTGGAATATGTTATAAGCACCATGTCATCTCCTTTTTGCAGTTGAATTGTATGCAATAAGTTGGGAATACAAACTAGTTGCAAGCCTTTATCTTTTTAAAACGTTGTTTCATCTCTCTGAATGTGCATTTTTGATTCGTCTCTTTTTGACTTTAGTCCCAGATGTGAATCCGACTCTCATAGTTCCATTACCAGAAGTGGATGTGTGTTGGTGTTTTTCTCCCTTTTGAATACACTAGTAGCACTATGACCTCAAACATGCATAGGAGGCTTTGAAAGACATTCAAAGTTAGCACCTTTGGAAGCAGTAGCAATTTCATCTCAAAGGTCTTTCCCAAATGGGTTAGCCTACTCTAATAAAGGTAGTTTTGGATGCTTATTAACCAAGGCACGCTTGTGGTTTTCAATATAGATGCAGATGTGCCATTAGATGGCCTCTGAGCAGTATTTCAAAAATATGGTAAGTGATGTTTTTTCCTGATGTCTTTCATCTGTACCCTCCAAGTTTAATGGTGAATGTATCTCGAGCGTATCCTCCAAGATATGGATTTCAACCCCAACAAAAAACCTAGTAATTGATGTTTGAAGTATTGATAAAAGCTAGGCTTTGCAAGTCCTCTATCAAATTTGAATTTTAGCATTCAATTTGTCTAATAATAATGGATAGCATGTTTTAATATGCCTTTTGTTTTGAATGCACTTTTTTATGTTTGTAAAAAGTGAAAGACATCTATGTCACTGGTGTGAGCAAGAGATTGCTTTCTCAAGTTTCAATACAAGTACAAATATTGACATTTAGGTAATAAGCTAATATCTTATCCATTCGCAAGACTTACTCTCGGCGCTAATATTCTCGACACATGGGGAAGGGCCCGTTCCCTTGGATTATAGCTCTTTTGGGAAGGAAGCGCGCCACCTCCCCGGCCACACACTGTGTGGTTATAATAATTATATGTTATATATTATCATATAAATATTTTCAATTGCTCATTCATTCAAAATTCCTTGTTTTCAATCTGAATTCTTACAACATTCCTCTCTTTTGATGCATGTTCTCGATGCGAGGGAGCAAGGAAATCCAAGCTCGACGCAAGATCAAAAGATATCGACACTTTTATTCAGATGTTTGTACTCCATGTGACAATATTGTATAGACTACAAGACGGATCAGTGATAAGCTCTTGTGAGCATTGCCTTATTCATGTATTTGTTGGGCTTCAACTCCTAAGATGCAGAAACAATATGGCCAAGTCAATAATAAATCACCACCCCTGACATTTGCAGGGAGGACCGGGTGCATATGGAATCCTCCATCCCTATCCCTTTTCCTAACTTTGATAGTCTAGAATGGCTTCTTCATGCTCCATTCTCTATAGATGCAATTTCAAATAAAGATGAGATTTGATGCTCACTCATCAATGAAGACTACTCCTGGTTTAAAGTCTATGAGTGCTAGTTGGTTCATGCCCTCCATTGTATTTTTTTAATTACTTCAAATTAGTTTTCCTCGACAAAATGAAGATCTTGTGGGTATGCAAAGACTTGGTAGCAGAATTTCTTGATAATACCATTTACCTAACATGGGATGTTAGGGAAGGTTTTCAGAAAGGAGACCATTTTAGATGCTGCTAACCCTATGGCAACAAGGGCCAAAAGTGTAGTCTAGGGCAGTAACGATGAGAGCATTGTGTGTATAGAGTAGCAACGGCAAAGCTAAGATCCAATCATACTTGCAAAATTAGGATCTAGAGAGAGAAATACTAAATCTAGAGAGAGAAATACTAAAAGCCTACACTTTTTGAGGTCTCTCCACTTTGTGTAGAGACCTAAAAGGGTCCCCCACTTTGTGTAGAGACTCAAAAGGGACCCCCACTTTGTGTAGAGACCCAAAAGCCCCCCCCCCAAAGTGGAGGGACTCTTATTCAAAAGGTCTCCTACAAAAGAGGTCCCACCACGGAGGTACTTATGGACAACATGTATAAATATCTCTCAATGGACCGAAGCTCCCACTCTTTGGGGTTCAGTGCTCAAGCTCACTATTGTGTTCATATGATTGATCTTCATTGCATCAATGCTCTCTTACACTCTCGTGTTCTAGCATGCCCTTACCCTTGCACTCCCTACCCTTGTACTCCCTCCTCCTCCCTCCCTATCCTCCTTCCTCCTCCCTCTTCCTCCATCCTCCTCTCTCCTTCTCCTCCTCTCTCCTCCCTCTTCCTCTGCCCTCCTCTTCCTCCCTCCTCCTCCCTCCTCCCTCCTTCTCCACCCTCCACCCTCCACCCTCCTCCTCCTCCTCCTCCTTCCTCCTCCTCCTCCTCCTTCCTCCTCCTCCTCCTCCTTCCTCCTCCTCCCTCCTGTCTTGTCCCTCCTCCTCAACTTTTATCCCTCAAAGTCATGAAGAAGATTAGCTCTCCACTCCTCAACTATGGACGACTCCTAAACCCTGCAACCCTCCCTGAACCCTAGAACCCCTAGATAACTCTTTCAACCCTGTCCCCTTCTGAACCCTGCAACCTCCTTCTAAACCCTTAAACTCTCTTGGACGCACAAGCCTACATGCATCATTGTGATCCAGCACTCTTTCTCATCCACGCATGCATGAGAACTAATTTCCATGCTTTAGCCTACACCTCTCACTGGAACACAACCCAAGGACCTATGCTACACTTGTGAAGACCTATGCTACAATGAGCAATGACACGACTATAGGTGACCAACACCCTCAAAACTTGCACTTGGGAGAAACACTGACAATATTTTGGCACCGCTACCAAGGAGGTTAGCACCTAAGATGAAAGTGGATCATGTGCTTACCCACGTGAGGAAGAACACCCTATTGAAAATCATAAATGCAACATCCATGAAGGCAAAGGAGTACAAAAATACTTCCAATTATGGCTAAAAATAAGGCTAATCAGTGTTTTTTCTTAAGCCCCATTAAATAATTAAGATTAAAAGCCCTAAGAACCCTCCACATCCTATACGAGGGACACCCATCCCCATCATTCCTTTCTCTCCTACTTCGCAAGCCTCTACGCCTCCACTTGTCTATCATTCTCCCCATATTTTTGTCCACTCCCTCCACCACCACCACTTTATCCATCACCCCCACTCCCCTCCACCACCACCACTTTTTTCGTCACCCCCACTCCCCTCTACCACCACCACTTCTTTCGTCACCTCCCATCATCCCCCTTCCCACCACCTCCACTTTTTCCATCCATCCCCATCTTCCCCACTCAAGGTAACCATCCTTTCTTCCTCCACCTCCCATCACCCTCCACTCTACCATCTCTCTACCTCTCTCTACACCCCCATCACCCTCCATGCCACCATCTCTCTACCTCTCTCTACACCCCCATCTCCCTCTTCTCCATCTTCCCTTTCCCCCTCCACCCCATCATCTCTCTACCCCCTTTCCCCCTAAAATCCCTGTTGAGATATCAAGCTCTATCCCCGACATATCTCCTGGATGACTATCATTTATGTCACCGCCTATGTTAGTTGTACTCGTGGTGTAGTTAGACTACCACATATGTTTTTGGTTTGGGTTCACATATGAACCACGTATTCTAGGTTTTGTCATATAGGGTATTTCCCTCTTCTATTGTATTGTAGTTGTATGCAAAAGTGAAGAAAGGCTTCACCCTCCAACCTTGTGTCCTCTCTCTTTTGTGTGTTGTGAAGAAAGCTGAACTTGAGTCTCCTATCTCTCTCCCTTATTCTTTACATGGTATCAGAGCCTTGTTCGTGGTAAGGAGCTCAAGAAAGCTAGCCAAGCTTGTGGTGTCCTGGTAAGAGGACCAATGCAGCTTTCCTATTTCGAGTTTGGGAGCAAATCTCTGCAGGTAGCACAGCCAGAAGTGCAGGAGTGCACTGCTTCAGATTGAGAGGCCCTTCGCGGTGCGGCGAGAGCGCAGTATATGATTTGAGGCCGTTTCGGGGCCCATTTTGAAGGTGGAAGTTCTTCGCAGGCACTCAGAAAAAGGCCCTGTTTTTGCTGTGCGACCACCGCGCGGCTAGTCGGTGGAAAGGTGCCACAGAAATTGCATCGTATGCCTATGTGCAGAGATATTGGGAGTTGCAGATTCATGCCTGTTGCCTGTTGATGCAAAATCGTCACGAGGAAGTGACTGTGTGGTGAAATACCACTTTCGTCAGTGTTGCAGATCCGCCCCTGTGAGGCTTTTCGCAGAAGTTTTGCTATTTGCCCTTGTGAGGCATTTGCTGTGTTTACAGGTTGCTGTTGCAATTCGTGATTTGTAAAATGTCTGAGAATCTGTCTACCATTGTCAGTGAGAAGCTTGACAAGAACAACTTCCAAGCATGGAAGTTCAGGATGACAAACTTCTTTATGGGAAAGGGAGTTTGGGATTACATCAGTGGTGAAACTGCAGAACCAGTTTTGGGTGCTGCTCCCACTCCTGCTGAATTGAAGGCCTTTAAAGAATGGCATGAAAAAGCCAGAAAATGCCTGTATTGGCTGTCCGTTAGCATTTCAGATTCTATGATTGTGCATATACAGGATCTAGAGACGCCTAAGGAGGCATGGGATACATTGGTGAAGCTGTATAGCACAAATACCAAAGCACGAAAGATGCAGCTAAAGCAGGAGTTGCACAATGTGCAAAGGAAAAATATGAATATAAATGAGTATTCCTTGAAGGTGAAAGGCCTTGCAGATTCTCTTGCCTCCATTGGAGCACCTGTTGATGATGAGGACTTAGTGTCCGTGACCTTGAATGGTCTTGGGAAAGATTATGCACAATTTCAGACATCCATTGGAGTCCGTGAAACATTTCCTGATTTTCAGGAACTTATTGCTCTCTTGCTGAGTGAAGAGCAAAGGAATGGTGGTTCAGCCACCTCAACTTCTCAAGAGACTGCTTTCTACTCGAATACAGGTAGAGGCAGAGGTAGAGGAAGAGGCCGTTCTGGTGGCCGTGCAGGAAATCAGAACCAACAGCAACAACAGGAAAACCAGTCCTATGGAGGAGGACGTGGTAGTTCTAGAGGCAGGGGGAGCCAAAGAGGCCGTGGTTCATGGCAAAGGAACCAGCAAGTAAATAGCAGCATAGAATGCTATTATTGTGGAAAGCCTGGACACAAGGAGAATACATGCTATAAAAAGCAGAATGACATCAAAAGTGGAAAGTTGCAGCAAAGCAACTATGCATCATCAAGTGGGCATGGTGACGACAGAAATGAGCACCTTTTTGTGATGCAGCATATGGTTAACTCCATGTCAGGAGATGCTGCAGCTTGCAATGATGTTTGGTATGTTGATTCAGGTGCCTCTAACCACATGACCAGTCATGGTGAGTGGTTTCATGATGTCAGAAATTTGGATAAGCCAGGTTATGTTGAAACAGGTGATGATACTGCGCACCCAATTACGCAGGTTGGTAAAGTGCCATTGGCTATGCAGGATGGCAAAACGAAGTACTTGGCAGATGTACTTCATGTTCCAAAAATCACTAAGAACCTGGTTTCAGTTGGCCAGATGGTTGAGCAAGGTCTGCAGGTTAGATTTAATCCTGATGGATGCTTTGTTGAAGACCTGAAAAATAAATGCCGCTTGGTTGCGAAAGGCAACAAAAATGGAAGAATGTTCACCTTGGATGTTGATATGCCTGAGGTGAAAGCTGCTATGTTTGCGCATGGGAGAGGTGTCATTGCAGATATTGAGATATGGCACAAGCGCATTGGGCACGTGAATATACAAAGGCTGAAATCTATGCAAACGAAAAACATTGTTGCAGGTTTGCCTAAATTCAGAGTTGAGGGAATGCAAAAGGTATGTGAAGCATGCCAAATGGGTAAGCAGGCCAGACATGCATTTCCCAAAAATGCTAAGGTGAGCAGAAGACCTTTGGAAGTGATCCATTCAGATGTTTGGACAACCAAAGCTGCTTCTATTGGTGGATGCCATTATTATGTGACGTTTATTGATGACTACACTAGGAAGGTGTGGATTTATTTTATGAAGCACAAAAGTGAAGTGTTCAGCCATTTCAAGGCTTTTAAGGCCATGGTTGAAAAAGAGAAAGGTGTGCATATTAAAGTGCTAAGATCTGATGGAGGGGGAGAGTACTTTTCAGAAGAATTTTGTGAATATCTGAAAGAACAGGGAATTCAAAGGAAGTACTCATGCAGGTCTACCCCTCAGCAGAATGGGGTTGCAGAAAGGAAGAACAGGCATATTGCAGAAGTAGGACGGGCGATCCTAAATGAGAAAAACATGCCTGATTATTTTTGGGCTGAAGCAGTAGCAACTGCTGTTTATATTATGAACAGAACTCCCACTGCAGCTGTCCATGGCATGACGCCTGAAGAAATGTATACAGGCCAAAAACTAGATATTTCTCACTTGAAGGTATTTGGTTGCATAGCTTATGTTCATGTTCCTGATGAGAAGAGAACCAAGCTGGATCCAAAGGCAGAAAAATGCATCTTTATTGGATATGCTCAGCACCAGAAAGGGTATCGCTGTTATAACCCTTCCACTCGCAAAATGCAAGTGAGCAGAGATGTTGTTTTTGATGAAATGAGCAGCTGGTATGCACCAACTGTTATGGTAGGAGATGCAGATGCAGGAAATGGGAATGCTGCAATAAATGCAGAGCAGCAATCTCAAGCCTTGAGTGGACCCAGAGAGTCCTCTACTAGTGGATCTAATGCATGGACAGGGAGATTGAGATCTAGTGAATCGTCACATGGCAGTCCTGATAGTGTTGTGCAGGTATCACATAAGGGAAAAGAAAAAGTGGACCATGCTCCAGTGTTTGATGTGTCTGCTGGTAGCTCTCATGTTGATGGAGAGTCAAGTGGCTCTGAAATGAGCCTTGATGAGGAACTTGGGATTCCTTCTGTTGTTACACCTGGTGCAAGGAAAAGCAGGCATGATTTAAAGACTCCTGCAACTGATCCAGTTGTATGGAGGTCCACTCGTATTAAGTATCCAGTTGACAGGCTGAGATATGATGGGTATACAGCACATCACTATGCTTATATGGTCAAGGTTCTAGAGGAGCCAGAGCCCACATGTTTTGAGGATGCAGCAGGGCATAAAAATTGGGAAGCAGCTATGGATGAAGAGATGGCTGCCTTGGATGCAAACCACACTTGGGATTTGATGCCTTTGCCTCATGATAAGAAGGCTATTGGCTGCAAGTGGGTTTACAAAGTAAAACACAATGCTGATGGGTCTGTTAGCAGGTACAAGGCAAGATTGGTTGCCAAAGGTTTTGCACAGACATATGGAATTGACTATGAGGAAACTTTCAGCCCAGTTGCAAGGATGGCAACCGTGAGAGCAGTAATTGCTATGGCTGCTGCAAAGGGATGGTCTTTGCATCAGATGGATGTGAAAAATGCCTTCTTGCATGGTGACTTGCAGGAAGAGGTTTATATGATGCAGCCAGAAGGTTATGAGGATAAAGCACACCCCGATTTTGTATGCAGGTTGCGCAAAGCCTTGTATGGCTTAAAACAGGCGCCGAGGGCATGGTCAGACAAGATAGGGCAATATCTTGTCACTATTGGATTTCAGATTTCCAATTCAGATTTTTCACTTTATGTGAAAAGGACAAACAGAGGGATTGTGCTTATAGTCATCTATGTTGATGACTTGATTATTACAGGTGATAGTGATGCAGACATTAATGAAGTGAAGCTGCTGTTGAAGCAGAAATTTGAGATGAAGGATTTGGGAGAGCTGCGTTACTTCTTGGGCATTGAGGTTATTAGATCCCCGAGTGGGATATGGCTGTTGCAAAGGCAATACGGTTTGGACATGCTGTCCAAATATGGGATGACAGGCTGTAAGCCTATCTCTGTTCCATTGGAGCAGAATGTGAAGCTCAATGCAGAGTCAGGTGAGCTTCTTGAAGATATTACTATGTACAGGCGCATAGTAGGTAGCTTGATTCACATGACTATAACCCGACCAGATTTGAGCTATGTTGTGGGGCTGGTGAGTCAGTTTATGCAGGCACCGAGGAAGCCACATTTGGATGCGGCTAGGCGCATACTGCGGTATGTGAAGTCCACATTGCATTATGGACTGTTTTATGAAGCT
This sequence comes from Dipteris shenzhenensis, assembly GCF_047967505.1. Lineage (NCBI taxonomy): Eukaryota > Viridiplantae > Streptophyta > Polypodiopsida > Gleicheniales > Dipteridaceae > Dipteris > Dipteris shenzhenensis. Next base: position 46,181,244 of record NC_141596.1, on the reverse strand, counting down.
GGGTTTGCATTACAGGTACATGGATACACAGATGCTGACTGGGCTGGTAGTGTCTCAGACAGGAGATCTACTAGTGGTTTTATGTTTTCCCTTGGGAGTGGTGCCATCAGTTGGAGCAGCAAGAAGCAGCCAACAGTTGCCTTGTCGAGCACAGAGGCTGAGTACAGGGGTGCAGCAATGGCTGCATGTGAGGTAGCTTGGTTACGGAAGCTACTTGCAGATATGGGACAGTCAATTCATGCAGCAGTTGTCATTCATTGTGACAACATTAGCAGCATCATGCTTGCTAATAACCCAGTTTATCATGCTAGAACGAAGCACATTGAGGTGCATTATCACTTTGTGAGAGAGAAGGTTCTAGCTGGTGAGATTGATCTTGTCTATGTCAGCACTGAGGAGCAGGTGGCTGATATCTTTACGAAGGCATTGGGTACCGAGAAGCTTCGCAGATTTAGGAGCTTGCTTGGTGTACGTGAGATGGATTTGAGCTTGAGGGGGAGTGTTGAGATATCAAGCTCTATCCCCGACATATCTCCTGGATGACTATCATTTATGTCACCGCCTATGTTAGTTGTACTCGTGGTGTAGTTAGACTACCACATATGTTTTTGGTTTGGGTTCACATATGAACCACGTATTCTAGGTTTTGACATATAGGGTATTTCCCTCTTCTATTGTATTGTAGTTGTATGCAAAAGTGAAGAAAGGCTTCACCCTCCAACCTTGTGTCCTCTCTCTTTTGTGTGTTGTGAAGAAAGCTGAACTTGAGTCTCCTATCTCTCTCCCTTATTCTTTACAATCCCATCATCTCTCTACCTCTCTCTACACCCCCTTTCTCTCCCTACCCACCATCTCATCTTGTCCCCCACCCCTAATCTCTCTCCACCACCACCCCTCCCCTTTTCCACCAACACCCCCTCCAACCCCTCTCCCCCCTCCCCTTTTCCACCACCACCCCCTCTTCCGCCTCACCCCCTCTTCACCACCACCTCCTCTCTCTCTTACCCTCGCCCCATCCCTCTCTCTCTCTCCTCGCACACACTCCTGCATGGTGGCACGTCCCCACGCTCAATCCCCTCAAGTGTGCAGCGCCTCAGCGACTGCACCACATGGCTGTGCAAAACCATCAGGCTCGTGGCGCTCAGGTGTGTAGTGCCTTGATAGCCACGTAGCCCATCAAAGGCTGTGCCACACTGACATGTGCTACTGGGTACTGTGCCACATGCATGCACACCACTAGGCACCATGCCACACATGCAAGTGCCACACCACACCCCCACCATCGCATTGAGTCTGCCATCACTGTCGTTGAAAATTCCATCGTCGCCATAAAATTCCGCGTCGAGAGAGAGAGGAGAGATAGAGAGAGGTATAGAGAGAGGAGAGATAGAGAGAGAGGAGAAGTAGAGGGAGACAGTGAGAGGTGAGAAAGGGAGAGAAGAGAGAGTAAAACTAACCATCCCTTATGTTAGTCAAACTAATCGTAGGACATTAGGTGAGTTCAAGCTCACCAAAAAAAGAAAAAAGAGAGAGAGAGAACCGACTCATAGTTAGTTTAGGGATGTTAGATTAGGTTAGGTTAGCCAATCCTCACCACACACACACGCACACAAAAAAAACAAAACAAAACAAAATAGGGAGAGAACCAACTCATAGTTAGTTTAGGGACATTAGATTAGGATAGGTTAGCCAATCCTCACCACACACACACATGCACCAAAAAATAAAAAAAAAGAAAGAAGGGGAGAGCTTCATTGAACAAAAAATTGCCTATTTTTGCCCCTATTTAGGGGGTTCGTATCTTGGCCGTTTGAAGGCCAATTTCCAAATTGCACTCGGTCAAACTTCACACATGCAAAGACTTATATCAAGCAAAAAATTTCAAATCTTTTAACTATTATTTTGAGTCTCGATAGTCACCACTACGTAGGCACTAATTTTGACCCATCAATTATATACTTTTTGCCATTTTCGGGCTACGAAGGTCGAATTGTGGATTTCAAAGTCAAATGCACTCACTTGAAAGATACAATTAAGCATTGTGTATGCGCCTTGTATCTAGATGAAGACTAGCACCTGCATACTTTCACGAACTTTCTGCCCTCGACGCTCTCCAAGAATTCAACCTCTCACCATCGACAAGTAGCATGGACAACCTAAGGATTGAAAAAGAAATAAAAAATGAAGATCTACATCCTGACGATTACTTCGATCAATGACGCAATTGCAACAACAACAACAACAACAACAATGGCAGAAGACACTATGGCAAATTGAAAATTCCAAAATACAATGGACAAGGGCATCCCGTCAAATTCCTTCAACTCTTTAACACAGCATGTTGTGCTAGAGGTAACCAATCAAATGAAACCAAAGCCGCCTGGTTTCCAACGGACCTAATTAATGAGGCATCAAGATGGTACCTCAACCTTCTCATAGAAGAAAGAGCCACATGGGCATTGCTATCCGAGCAGTTTAGAAGAAGGTTCCAAACAGAAAGGCTCCAAGATGACCCTGCACTTTAACAGGGAAATGTGGAAATGCTCAAGAAAGAAAAGGTCAGAACATATGTAGGAAGAATGAAAAGATTAATAGCAAAGTATGTTCCCCGTCCAAACAACAAGTACCTTATAGCATGGTTCATCTTTGGACTAAAAAAATCCATTCACAAGGACATGAAAAAAGTTAGCAGTTATTCGCATTTCAATGGTGCTCATGAAGCTGCAATTGACATTGAGGATGGCATGACTGATTCTGATAGTGATAGTGATGACTACAAATCAAGTCATTGAGATAAGAAATCTTCGAAGAAGGGAAGCACTTCCAACAATATTGCACCACCGAGGACAGAGTGGAAGCCATGGCCCTAAGAGCAAAAGATGAAATGATACAAGCCATCGAGCAAAAGTTGTCTCTCAGCCACCACAGTACCCATGGAGAGAGAATGTTTGGTGCCCACACTGTATTGCCAACCATTCAGCCAATGAATGACCAATCCTGAGGAATAGATGCAACCCACCAGAAGTGGCTCAACCCCCAAGAATATGGTGTCCCATTTGCAATGTTGTAGGGCATTATGTAAATACATGTTTCTACAATATGAGGATAGCATAACCCTGGCCCCAACAATACCAATAGCTGCCAATCCCAATATATAGGCTCCCCCCCCAGTGAGGACACAAGTGCCTCAACTATTAAGGAATCCCAATCCTCTACAATATTCTCAAGCTCCCAATCTTGCTCCAGTAGTTCTAGTGCAACAACTCCAACTTGAAGAGCTAGAACCTCACTATGAGTATGAAACATCATACCCTATGTACTACATGGATGGTGCCAAAGGTCTCATTCTGGTGTACACTAATCAAGTAAGGCCCACCACATATCGAACACCCATCAAGTGTTTCGGTTGTGGGGAAAACCACCGCATAGCAGAATGCCCACACAAGGGTAACCCCATTACATTTCAACCTATGTGCAGAGAATGTAGAGTTGGGCATGAATGCATGGAATGCCCACTAAGAGCAAAGCCTCAACCAACAAAGAAAGTAAAACATAATGTACCCCTAGGGATGATCAGTGTGGAAAATCACAATGTGGCAACACAAAGTGTCGTATCGCATCTCAATCTTGATCATAACAAGACAATAGAAAGAAGTGGCATGGCAAAAACTCCTTTCCACTCAAAAAGAAAAAAACGCTCTAGCAAAACAAGCCATGCCAATCCCACAACTAAGTGAGCCATGCCCAGCACATCTATAGATAGTGCTGCCCAAGGAACAAAGGAAGCATACACCAATGTTGAAATTGAGAAAGCTCGATATCAAGCCTCAAAGCAATGGGTACAATAAAAGAAAGAGAAATTTGAGGTAGACAAGATAGCAGCAATAGAGGATAGAGCACTCTCATCACCCAGTGTTGACACAATGATTGATCCCAACACCTTCCACAGGGTACTCAAGTAACATGCAATACATCCCCAATTGGATGGCACTGCACTACCCAACTTGATAAGCTACCCCATCGCGATGCCAATTGGAACCTTATTGAGAAGTTGCTCTACAATGTGGGAGGGTTTCAAGGGATGGATATAATATTCAAAATGCCTCCCCCTACCTGAAGAAGAGGAAAAGGTTATATCAGTAATATTCGATGCAAGGGATGACATAAAAAATGTAACCATGCCGATTGAAGCATAAAGCCTTTCGCCAATACCCTACAATAATGGATGGCGGAGCCGGTGTAAACATTCTAACAGAAGATTTTTATGAAGAATGGGGCCTACCTCCAATGCAAAAGGCTACATTCAACATCCATCTAGCCAACCACACTAAAATGTAGCCATTGGGCATCATTGACAATGTGTTAACAAAAATTGATGGAATCAGGTTCACTCTCCAGTTTATTATCTTGGATCTCCCCAAGGGAGCCACAACATACCGGATATTGTTGGGAAGACCATGGATTTGGGAAGATTCGGTACTCCATGATTGGGGCACTGATAGAATCACAATCCAAAATAAAGAAACTGTTGTAAAGATAAATTTGGGAATAGGGGAAATCAAACCCACTATTTCCAAAAATATTGAAGACCCTTCTTCCACTATAGCCACTAGTCATGCATCCCTTATACCTACAAATGTACTAAAACCCACAGAAGGGGATACACAAATTGACATCAACAATTGGATACATGCATTGGCTACAATAGATAACTGTAAAACAACACATGCAATGTTGAGAGATGTGGATGCCCAAATGATCCAACTAGAAGCACCAGAGAATTAGAAGAGGTAAAAATGCCAATCTTCATGGCAAGTGTCGAGTGGGACAGTGATCTTGACGAGGCCATAATAAAAGGTTACGATGCAGACTTTGATTGGGACCGAGAAACAGAAGCCGATAATGCCGCATTGGAAGGTCAAGTATTTGACAATGACTTGGCTATCTTGCAGGCACTCATGGCCATAGAAAACCCCAAGGTAGACCCTCCAACACTAGGAGTGCACTAGCCAATAGCAATTATTCAAGGAAAAAGAAGGAGGGTGTGCAACACCAAAAGACCAAGATGGAGCACTTTAAAGAATGCAGACCAGAGTGGTAAAATTGTATTTGACTAAACCCACAAAAGCACCCGAGTCCCCAAATTTTGAATGGGATCCTAAAGGGCTTAAAGTGCATGTATGGCCAAAGCACCTCTCCTTGGGAGCGACACTCAAATCCATCACGAGTCTCACAAAGCAAAAAACTTCGCATGTTCAAACCCAATTTGAGAATGAAGAGTGAACTTGTGCATACAAGTAAAGATATTGGCAATAAGTATCTAACTAGCAATCAACACCATGGGCATTGGTTTTACAAGCATGCAATGGAAATAAGTAAACAAGATGGTCTCCAAACAAGAGCTCTAGGCAATCTAGCCCTTAGAGGCAGATGAAGAGGCAGCCTCATGCAGTCAGGCGAGGAGACACGTAAGAACAGAGGGAGATGGAAGCACCCCAACCCAAGCTTTAGACCAGAATGGGAGGTGGAAGATAGCCAATTGCTAAGACAAACAGATTTGGCTAAATGCCAGGAAAATCTACATTGAGGTATATGGAAAGCCCCCACATCATAATGAAGTGGCAATGTATTTCACCAAATTCTTGTACGTGCACTTCATTAAGGGTATACAAGTGGACTTCTCCTCTTACAAGGACAAGTGTATGTGTGGTCACACAAAAGTGACGATCACCCAATCACAATTGTCCAAGGCATTGGAGGATGCGTGTGGCCCACTGGAGCAACAAATGGTACAACTTTGCAAAGAGAATGTGGCCTAGTTCGAGTAGGCCCAACACCTAGAAACTGAAAGACCGCGAACCGAGCCAAACTTGCAGAATGAGATTATTGCTCTACGTGCCCAATCAAAAATCTTGGAGGACCTCAACACGTGGTTGCGACAAGAGGCCCATGAAGCACGTGCAACACTAATAAGAGATGCAAGCATGGAGGCATGGTTAGCTATTTGTCGCCATCCATCCTCACAACCATATGCCATGGAACCCCTTCCCTCTGATAGCTCAGACAATTACTTGTGCCCAATATGCCAATGCTTATTTGATAATTGTACTGGCTATTACTCTCTGCCTTGCAGCCATAAATTTCATCTTTATTGTCTAGTAGGTTACTTGCCAACTATATCAATTTGTCCACTTTGTAAAGCCCAACTATCAATGGCATTGTACATGGTGTTGGGCTTAGAACAGTTGTATCCAGGACCATGACATTCAATGAAGTTATACATTCTCTTTATGGTGAAAATATGTGTATACAATCTCTTTATGATGGAAATGTATGTCTTTGTTTTAAGTTCATTGAAGTTTTATGATGGTGTACTATATGATCTAGTGGAATTCATTTATTTAAATGCTTAGGGATTAATTTATATGCATCCAATGTTCATAATCATTTTGCACTATGCAATCCCTAAATCCATCAAATGCAATCCTAAAGTCACATGCCTCCATCAGATGCAATGCTAAAGTCATCGATTGGAATAGTGTCAATACATTATTTCATAATAAATAATTTAAGGAAGGCTATGGTCAATTGAAAACAAATATAATCCAATGGTCATATTCATTTTCATCCATCCTAATACTTAAAACCTAAACCCATGCATCCATGATCCATCATATTACTTAAAACCTATCCCATGCATTAATTGGAATTTGGAATTTAAAACACTATGCAGTCCCTAAATCCATCACATTAAATTCTAAAGTCGTTATAAAAGAATGTTACCAAAGTAAACATTAAAAGCATTTTCTAATTGCCATTGAAATATAATTATATGCACTTTCATCACAAGTGCTCTCTCTCTCTCTCTCTCTCACACACACACACACACACACACACACACACACACACACACACACACACAATTAAAACTTATTTCTAAAGTCATTAAAGAAAAAGGTTACCAAAGACAAGAAATTAAACTTTGCACATGCTTCTTCCGTGCATCATTGCATAGGATTCTATTGCATATGAGACAGAGTGGTATGCCAGTTGCCATGCTCTTGATCAATTGAACTTGGTCAAGAGCACAACAATTGGCATTACCACCCAGAAGCCTATGCGATGGCAACATAGAAGAAACAAAGCCCAAACCCTAAACACAAGATATTTACAATGCACAACAAGACAATTCTTATCCAACCCTAAACTGCAACCTGCAATCAAAAAAACAAGAACACATTTAGAATACAATGAGACATTCAAAACCCTATTGCCATCATTGCCACAATTCATGAGTCACTATCCTCATCATGTTCGTCACATCAATGTCCTCATCTTCAGACCCATTTGGAAGACGAATATTATTTCCTTCATCTTCATCAGATTCATCCTCCTCATCGCTATCATCCTCGGATGTTGCACCATTAGTACCAGTTTCATCCTCTTCTTGGGGTTTTGGAATCTGCAATAATGGGACTGCTTTAGGTTGTATAGCATCTGGCAGGAAATCGTAGGTCCATTTTGGAACTTTCTCCTCATATCCCACATCTCTTAATGTTTCTAGGATTTTATAATTGGCATAGATGTACACTAACTTCTCAGCCCGATCCTCTAGAAGTCTATTTCGTAAAGTACTATGAATGTACTTGTAATGACTCCAGTTTCTTTCTGAGCTCGAGTTTGAGCATGTATGAGAAAGAACCCTCATTGCAATCAAGTGTAGAAGCTCACACGTCTCACCATTTCCAAGCAGATGTAGTTTTCACCAATGCTTGAACATCGCTCGATGCAAACAACCCCTCCTTGCATTGATACTTGGCTAACTTGCTACAACACTTTGCAAACTCATGGTTGTGGGGATAATATTGTCGCACCACCTTATGAAAGTCATGCATAACAATTGGGATCTCTTCGGGCTTCATATTCCACCACTCGGGGTCTAAAAGGTACCCAAGACTCTGCAATGGATTATGAGCTTGCTCCCATCGCGACCTAAATAATTGCCACAATTCCTTGAATTTTGTAGCATTAAATGGTCTTCTCTCATTCTCTTGGCCCAGGCAATACTCCAAAAGTGCATCCATGCTTTTTTGATTGTTGGAGACTTTGAGTCCAATGCCCTAAGTGCATATAAAACAGGTTTCATAGCATTAGCAGCATCCTCAAGCCGTTTCCATAATGCAGGGGATCCCAATGTTTCTTTCAGGTCATGCATTTTCTCCTTTGTTGCCCTATCAGTCAATTCTGACATCCATTGTTCAAATGCATCACAATGAAATGTCTCTATAAGAAAACTCCTATTTTTCACCAAGGATTGCAAAGTGTAGAAGTACGTAGCAAATCTTGTGGTTGCTAGCAATTGCAACATGGTAGAACCTTCACAAGACATAAAGATTGCTTTGAGACGTTGCTTTGATTGTACTAACTTGACGATGTCTCGAGCCTCACAAACAATCTCTTTGAACCATGACACTTGTTTATACCAATATTTCAATGCAAGATTTAAAGTATGCGTACAACACGTAGATGCAAATAAGTTGGTATACTCCCTTTGCAATATTCTTCCCACCTTTTTACAACTCTTGGCATTATCCATGACAACTTGAACAACCTTTTTAGGGCCTAACTCTCTTATAACCTTGGATAATATGCCAGCCATATATGTCCATGACTTCTTTACATGTGAGGCATCAATCGATTGTGGAAGGCCTCCCCACGTGGCGATATAACCATCACATTCAATAAAGCACGGTGTTTTATGCTTGTCCACCTGTCTGAGACAATTGTGCATTTGGTGTTATGCACTTGCTTGAAAATGCTATGATTTATGTGCTCTTTCTCTTCTGCATATGCCTTATCTAACAATGATGTACGTAATGTGTGGTAAGAAGGCAGCTTGAAGCCTAGCCCATAGTTAGCAATGCAATTCCATGCAGCTCTCATATCATCGTTATCAACACCCATACTCAGTGTGGATATCCTGACCACCTACAAGATTGATCTACCAACAAGTACATACTGTGCATTCTCCAAGTCTTGAACCCGGATGCTCTCAACTATTGTGGGTTGCCTCAAGTTAGGAGTAGCAGTTGCCGATCTAGCTTCACAAGCCATAGGTGGTGATCTATCTTGCATGCTAGTGTCCACACCTTGAAGATTGTGGATGAGCATTTCTAATTTCAGAAATATCTGATTGTGCATTCATAGTTGCAACACGTGCCCTATTTCTACTCATCATTGCCATCTCATCTCCCCCTTCTCTCCATACCTAAGGCCCTTAGCTTAAGAGTCAAGACTGCTCACTAACAATCGCATTCATTGGCACTCATGATTGTGCTCCGCAAGTTTTCCAAAATGCAAGGAGTCAGAGTATAGACCACCCTCAAGAACACACAACAAACACTCACATCCACTAGCCCTTGTGTTCGTGGTCTACAATTATTCCAAGATGCAAGGAATCGGAGGAGCAAACACACCCACAGGTATAATGAATGCTGACTCACTCTAATCCACTTAGCCTTACAACTATTCAGATCCAAATCGTGGTTCACTTTCTTTTCCAACTTACCAAAGGGTTTATCGGGATATGAACCATAACTGGATTGAATGACGAGCCGGGCCGTGCGGGAAACTGGGAATCTGCAACCCACAACACCGCCGATACACAAGACACTACCGGTGGAAGTAGTCACATTACTGATGGTAATACTATTTATCCCGGCGGTGTATATTACTACCGGGATAATTAATATTACCACCGGTAATATGAGTACTACCGCCAGTAGTGTCTTGTGTACCGGCAGTGCTTTTATCTAGTTTTTCGATGATTTTTTTTGGTAAACTACGTGATCACATTGTTTTCACTCTACTTGGAAGAGTAATTAACGAACGCTAATAACCCATTAATGCAAACGTGAAAACATGAACGTAGTCCTTGGCAACACATGATGAGGATCCAGGTGGCCTACAGACTATGCATTCATTGGGGAGACATGGGCATCGATCCCCATGGAGCAATGCTCTAACACGACCAGATCTTAAGTCATTCATAGCTTGCCGGGCCAGGTCAAAGTCTATGTGTGTTTTGCAACAACACACATTCTTATCTTTGAGTTTCCTGATGTACTAGGGCTTACAATGCTCAAAGCTCCTCTGCCCAATTGAAATGTCTGTATTTTGATCCACAAACTTGAGATACAACTCCGTCTGTTGACCTAACATGTGGAAACAATAGAACAATGAGCCCCCTTTTTGCTACTACTAAAAGAATACAAAACACAATCTAATTAAAGTATATAATGAAGTAAAACAATTTTCAACCACTGTGCTGGTTTAGGACAGTCACAATTTCAATCACAAGGCTGGTTTAGGACATGTTTAAGATAGTCAACCACCAGGCTAGTTTAGGACACATTTAGAACAATCATAATTTCAACCACTGGGATGGTTTAGGACACTGTCACAGTTTCAACCATCGGGATGGTTTAGCCTGACAGTCTGAACTTCACATATTAGACAATAACAAGTATATTGCTTTTCATTTTTGAATTTCACCATTAGAAAATAACAATATATTGCTTTTCATTTCTGAATTCCACAATTTAACAGTGGTATATGACCCGAATAGCAGGAAATTAAATTTAACAAATTTCAGTACTAAGAAACACAATAATTTCAACCATCAGCTTCGTCAATAACTAATGTCTGTTCAACCACGTTGATTCAGGACAATCACATAACAGGTGATTGAGCTAAAGCAGCCACGCTTGCATGATGTTCTAACCACTGGGCTAGTTTAGTAAAATAATAATATATTGTGAAATATATTGTTGTTAATTTCTGCTCAACCATATTGACATCGGGTTGGACAACAACTAATGTCTACTCAATCACGCTGGTTCAGGTTTATCACATAACTAGCGATTGAGCTGAACCAGTGTATGGTTGCATGATGTTCCAACCACCGAGATGGTTTAGGACAATCATATTTAGTCCAAGCCTAGTTTAAGAAATGAAACAAGTAATCTATTCCAAAGCTCAATCACAAACAACCTACGGGTTAGTTTAGGCACCCCTGACCTGCGTTGTATCTAGCATGTGTATGATGTGCTCCTCAAACACCTTGCGTCACGTTCACTTCTTACATATGTCCTTTCTATTTGGAGAAACTCTCGTATTTTCGTGCCAAAACGTCGTCACTGTAGCAATGACTTCCACACTTAGGCTGTCTCTCCTTTTCTTACGTTGAAGCCCACAAACTTCTCGGATCGGGATGATCATGCATTGCTTCTACTGTACGTTCAACCACTGGAGCCACGTTGGTCCTTCTTATTGACAACATCTTCGACATTGTGTGCCCAAGTCATTTCTCCTTTGTTTCAGGAGACACCAACATAGCTAATGTTGCCCTCTTTGCAACTAGTTGATCTAAGCTGTGCACCCCTTTCACTTTCTAGATTGAATTTCTCAGGTTGAGGTGTTGAAACTTTAGGGTGCATGCTAAAGCTTGTGAAGATTTGAGATTGGTAATCACCAGAATGGCCTGATGCTGCTACCTTGAATGCTCCCACCAATCGTGACACCACAACTCATGTAGGTGGGGAGGTAATGAAGCATTCTCTTTGACACCATCAATTAGCATGCGTTGATGATAACATGGCAATCACGATTTAATCCCATATATAAGGTTAAGGCAAAGAGTGATTAGTTCTGCTCACGATTAGTGGTATAGGGAATTGAAAAATCGCTTTGTTATCACCATGGCATGGCAGAAATGCTACGACATTCGTAAGTGAAAATCATAATTTATCTACAAACGGTAGAGTACGTGACGGAGTGGAATTCTTCGTGTAGACGGCTCTTGGTGGTGAATCATTGCAAGCACTTGGAGCTAGTGATAACATGCTGGTAGCGCGCAGCGGAATGTGGATTGTGCAACGGGCCTACATTTCTGTGCAGTACTGGCCCTACAAACAGAGCCGCAAAGGTGTAAGGATAATCGGAAGCATGCTTGCAGTCAAGAAATTTCAAAATATTTGGCGACGGCAATCGATGAGGATATTATTTGGATTTTTGGCAGGCGATGGGATGCATCGATCGAAGTGGGTGATTTTAATCAAAACGATGTGAAGGCGGTCTGTTTGTGGAAAGTTGGAAACAAATCCTAGTACCGACTAGAGAAAGCCACGGTGAGGGAGATGAAGTACAACAGGAAGTTGATGAAACCGTTAGAATGAGAGGAGTGCAGTGGAGCAGCGATATCCAGTGGTTCGATGATGCAAGAGTTCAATTGTGTATCTAAATACCGGTCGGGCAAGGAATCTGCAGCTGACTGGATATAACTGGGGATCCAAATAGCCCTGAAATTCAGCAAATGAAGGCCAACAATTGAACAAGGTTTCGATTTTTTGCATATAACTCTATGTATTTACCCCTATTTCCTTACTTTTAATAGTGCTATCAGATTTTGTCCATCAATATGAAGGTTAGGGCAGGCATTCAAATTTCAGGGCTGGATCCAAAGTTTCCAAACTGGAGGCTTCGATTAAATCGAGAGGGCGAAACGATTGAGACGGCGATCTAGGAACGGGAGACTGGAAAAGCTAACGGGAAAAGCGGCGCATGTTTCGTGTTTATGAAAAGGTGCTGCGTGCAGCGCGTGATTCACGCTCAAGGCTTACAATACACATACGTTACAACTTTTGACACGATCGATCCTCGATCTTCTCGACCATCGACGCTGCTATAAAATTGCACAAGGCTTCTCACGTAATTTACTCCTTCTCCTTCTTCTCCTCTGCTTCATCACTTTTACGTCGCTCGTTCCATTCATCTCTACCTTGCTTCTCTGTCGCAATGACGATCAACGAGGTTTTTCTGAGCTCTCTCTCTTTCTCTGTCTCTCTCCCCCGTGATCCTACCCCTTCCCCGTCTCTTCCCTATACCTTAGAATCACTTAGTCACCCACCATTTATTTCCTAGCTCGCCTTCCTGCCTTCATGCATGCCCAAACTCCCACCTCCCTCATTCACTACACCCATTGTCTCATCATTTTGTCATGTCTGTTCCTAATTTCTCGATATTCTTGGCAGGTTCCGCGGCTTTCTAGGGTAGAAGCATGGTACTTCAATCCCACGAACGAAGATCCTCGCCTCCCACACAAATACACCCCAAATCGCCCGGTGCCTGTGGAGCATCTTGACGGTACGTCGCCTCTCTCTCTCTCTCTCTCTCTTTCGCTCTCAATTGCATTGCGCTAAATCGTTACCACAAACCACACCAAAGCTTCCTTGAAATGTATTCCACTTGGCAGAGCTCGGCGTGCTTACATGGAGTTTGGATGCGGACAATTGGGAAGATAACCCAATGCTCGAAAAGATCAAGAAGGAGCGTGGCTACAACTACTGGGTGCCATAATTTTCCCATTGTTTTCATCGATAGGAAACGAGGTTGTAAATAGAGAGTCCGAATGCAGCTAACATCAGATTTTGTATTGCTAAGCAGGATATTGCGACGGTAGCTCCCGGATTGATGGAGGATTACGATACCAAGATCAAACATTTCTTTACAGAACACTTGCATGCCGACGAAGAAATCAGATTTGTTTTGGAAGGAGGAGGTACACGACACACCTATAAAGTCTAACTTAAATTGCCCGATCGACGGAAATACGTCATTGATTGTAATAGTAACACAGCCCTTATCTCGCAGGTTTTTTCGATATCCGAGACTACGACGAAAAGTGGATACGCTTTCGGATCCAGAAAGGCGATCTCATTGTACTACCTCCCGGCATGTATCATAGATTTACACTCGATACGCAGAACTACGTAAAGGTATCCCGCGGTCCACATATAATAGTCGTTTGAAAGGAGGAGAAAACTTAGATGTCTGGAGAAAATACTGAAAGACGATGTTCTGTGGACTGGATTGAATTTGTTTTTATCTACTGTCCACTCGCAGGCTATGCGTCTCTTCATTGGATTACCCTGCTGGACTCAACATCAAAGACCTGCGGATGATATGAATTCTAGGTAACGTAGATGCCTAGCGCTATTTTGAATCGACTACAAGTGCAATACCTTTGTTCATGAGTTCGTAATTTTTTTGGGGTCTATATTTTTCAGGAAAATCTACATCGAGAAAGTGTTGAAGAATCCAGTCGCCGTCCACAGAACCCTTTCGGCACAGTAAGCCGTTCATTTTCCTGAATTCACCCTCCACTGTGAACGTGCAAAAGACAGGCATGGAATAGCGAATCTAAATGAAAGCAAGGGTTCACCAAGTTGAAGGGAGATGCCACTTGATTCCGTTGTGCAAACCTCATTGAGCAAGACCAGCTTTTCTAACATCGACTAATTACGAAATGTATCTAATTCTGAAATTGGGCTGCATACTGATCCTTTCGCTATACAAAGTTCATTCGTATGATATCCTCTTTACGCGGTTTTAAAAAGCTTGGGTTTTCTCTTAGTTACCACAAGAGGTTGTCTGTGCCCGCGATATGCTTCAAATCAAAGCTTTGGGGCTGCTACTGCGGAGGATGCGGCTAGCTGCATAGGGTTGTAGCCTTGATCAGACAATACACTAGGTTCAAAAACGAACTTTCACACTAGCCCTCAATTGCAGAACAACCGGATACGTTAAGTTTGAGAGCCGTGATGCAAAATTACATTGCAATACGACTAATTCCGGCCTATCTGCAACCGAGTACCACCGGCCATTTAATCGAGTTAACAAATCAACTGTACACAGGAGATTCTTGAGGGGATCACGCAGCTTAAACTTAGCACCATTCTCGAATGTTTGGAGCCCAGTTCTCAGTCCAGCGACCTGCAGTTAAGCCTCAAAAGAATAGAAATGAATAAATGAACAAACGAAAGCGCTCCCTATTTTCTCTAGTGGAATATTGGAATTAGTAGTCCATCCACCATTTCCGTATATACGTAGATAGATCTTCTCTTTAAAGGGAGTGAAAGAATTTTACCTCGTCATGCGTGAAATCTTCTCTAGGAACCTTCAGTATTTACACACCTCTTTAGAGCCATATGCCCATGGACCCAATAGCTCATAAGGTTTGCCTAAGATAAGTTGGTAATCAAAAATCATAAAAATCAAGCACATGTAGATGAGAAGTTACCCCACTTATAGTGACTAGTGCATCTTTGACCACAAGGCCATCAACAACCTTGATCTTAAGCTTTGTCTTCATAGTATAGTGGAGAGAGAGTGGAGATCGATCACCATGACATGGTCAACATATTCCAAGAATTCTCTCTATGAACAACAACCCTTTGGTTCGGATCCACCATGTATGCATATGGATCAACCTCAAAAGAAAGGACTTTAGGTTGGCATCCTCCATTTTTCCCCTCAAGGCAAAATTAGAAACTCAACCCCCCCCCCAATCCCCTTCCCCCTTGATAGTTTCCCTCCCATCGATGAATGCTTGCCATTGACTGAGGTAAGGAAATTGAAAATTAAGAACTCTTCTAATCTTTCAAGATGAAGTAATCCTTCTCACCTTCATTGATTTTGAGGTTGATGGGATGAATAGTCCTTATAGACCTTTCAAACTACCTTGCAACATTTTCCTTCTATGCAAGTATGCATCTAGCATGCTAGTCGATGAAGCTAGTCTTATAAGTTTGGCTTCATTATTCAGGGCCATCCTTATCTTTTGAGTATCTTTTAGGAGGAGAAGTGCCAATCTCTCATGTTGTCTTTGCACCAAAATACTTTTAGGGCAATATTTGGATGTTGTTCTTCTAACCCAAGAGGGGTAGTCAAGGCTCTTAGTGATAATGGCCTTGCTTGGTGCACTCTTATGATAAGGTCCTTGCGTGTCACATTTATGGCATGTGGCATAGGATGTTTCTCTAATGATTGTGCTTGCACTTTAACTAACTATTACTCGATCCAATGCCCAACTAAGAGGGTTATTTTTCACTCAGATGATGGTGATGTGTAAGGATAGAGATTGTAATTATTACCACATGAGCCACGACCACAAGGATGCATGGGGACTCCAAGAAGAGGCTTGGTAGCCTTTAGATTTTCTATCTCATGAATGGCAAGGTCATCAATAATTAATGTTTCTTCCCATGCCGCCATCACAAGCTTGATTGTTGCTTGCAAGGCAATAAGATCTTCAATTCTTAATTATTGCTTTAAGGGAGAAACTAAACCATCTATGAAATTCTTTTTAATGAGGGTCTTCATCAAATATTCCATGAGTATTGGAAACCATTTGCATGCAAGAGATTAGATCAAGAGCTCGATCACCATATTGCATTGCTATCTCAATGGAAAGATGCTTCATTGTAAATGCCAAATCTATCATTATTAGATAGATTTCTTCTTCGTAGAAATTACCAATGAATTGGTGAGTCAACTAACTCCAATCTTCTTTTCACTAACTATGGAAGAGAGTCGAAGTCACACTCTCCAAGTATACTATAGGTATCTCTAACGAATTCGATTCCATCTTGTCCCCCTCGAACATTCTATATCTTTGGAAGGTTTGAATATATATTTCCTTTTGTTGTCGTCCATCTTCTCTTGAGAACACACAAATAAAATCCATGTCCACTCTTGACCAACCCACACATAGGCCGAGCATAGGCCACTACGAATTCATGCAAGAATCCTTAAATGGAAACCCAAAACTAAAATGTCAACCTCATAGGATGTTGTGAGGATTGGCACTAGTATCATACTCTCCGTTACAAGGGGAGAATGGCACCAGTGTCATTCTCCACAATTTCATAGGAGAGTATGGACTAGTGCCAATCTCCTGTTTGAAAACCTAAATATTGTCTTTGCAAGAGAATAATGGCACTAGTGCCATTCCCTGAAGAGATACCACAAATGCAAGATAAACTGAAGTTTCTTGCATGCACCTTTAGAACCCATTGCACATTCTATTTCCACTTTCTTATGATTGGAAAGCACATTTTATTTCCACTTTCTAATATAATTGGAAAGGAAATTTTAATAACTTTGAGACATTTGTAATTTGATGTTCTTGTAAGAAAGAAGAAAGGCCATTGACTATTGTTTAGCACAATTCAAATCCAACTAAGTAACACAATCTTGGAAGAGGGTCAATTATACCACAAATATTAATGCCCATCTCTCTTGGCCATTATGACTTAGAGACATGTGAAACATGAAATCTAATATGATGGTTACTAGTTTCAATGCTTATTCATAAATTTTCTTTAAAATCTTCAACTTCTTGAAGCTTATATAAGACACTTTTCTAAGGGAAATCCTCTCATATTATTTCTCTTTTGAATCCCTTAAACATTTTTCAATACGACAATTGGGAAGAGGGTGAGTTATTGATGCCATTTTCTCTTAGCCATCAAGAGTTAGAGAAGTCCAAACATGAAAGCTTGTATATATATATATATATATATATATATATATAGGTGATTCTTCTCACATTATTTTTTCTTTCGACTCCCTTGATCATCATCACAATACCAAAATACAAACAATATCTCAATTCTCTCTATAGTCAAAGAGCTAAAGAATTAAGGGATTCAAGAAGACTTGAGCCAACCAATCGTGTCTAAAAAAAAGAACTTTACATTGTTGATGATTGATTTTGCTTCTAGCAATCACTACTATGGACAGCTCATGATGCAAAGCAAATGGAACATTTAAAAAAAAAGGCTGTTTTAGTCGATTCATTCCATGTATAATCATGACATTCTTAAAAGCATCTTAATCCACTTAAAATACTTGTTGAAAGTATTCAATTTTTAGCTGGAACCAAGCAAAAAATTCTCAAAGTTTTGGCCAATCCTCATATAGAAAAAAAGCCCAATAGGATACAAAAGCATAGTTTTATAACAAAACTTGACACCTTTTACAACACTCCCCCTTGAGCTTGCAAATCTTTCAACTCTCCCCCTTGAGCTCATGTCGAATTTCTTCACACCAAGTTTTCCTCTAAGGTATTCCAACTTCTCTCTGCCCAATGCCTTAATCAGAATGTTTTCTCCGTCCTCACATAAACCAAGTTTATTTGTCCTGTAATCACCTTCTCCCAAACAAAGTAATAGTGCACCTCAATATGCTTTCTTTGTACATGATAGATAGGATTGTTTGCTAGCTATTTTTTTTTCTCGTACTGTCACAATATATTGTGACTGCTACTTCCACCTTATGACCATAAAATTTGGACTCAAAAAGGGGCCTTGTAAGAGAGCCCTTGGGTTGATGACA